>NW_026562604.1:0-131499 GCF_027474105.1 Poeciliopsis prolifica | reverse complement strand
TTTGAAGATTGTAATTTTGAAAGTATAACTTGAATAACATGAGTATATAAATAGATCGATACAGTGTGCTTTTGCTTTATCTTACATTGCTTCATATGCATTTGCTTTGTATTTACACTGTTTTAATGAGTAACTTTTAACAACCTATAAAAAGGCACCAGATGTTACACCTGATGTTATTACTCAAGATTAATAGAAAAGTACAAAAATGTACTTATTAAATCACCATCTGACACTGTCAATTTAAAAGTAGTCTTTGTGAACATCTTGTTTTATCTGTTTAACATTTTTACAAAGCTGTCAACATCAACAATCTCCGTTTGGAAAAGGTCTCTGCACCAATATTAACTGCCTTCATATCTAAGGTCAGCAGCTGTCGATACCCTCAGCAGCAAAAAGTGATATAGTCATCATGAAGGCAAGGAAGAACAGCAGTGGCCCTGAATGAGTAAAATTCCTGACACCCTGCTCATCACTCATCACTTTCATATGGACATTAAAGGCAGCGACCATGGCCACTGGGGATAATCACAGCCACCTCTGTGTCTCGGTTAAATGACACCCTGGAGAAAGACATAATCCTTTCCAGCTAATGTGTCTATAAAACTGAAAACCTAACCATGTTCATAATTGAGCTTTTTTTTTGTACTTCTCTGCTCTGAATACTATTTTGACCATATGATGTATATTCATATGAAGACCATCTATTTCATTGCACAGTGAGAAAAATAATACCTGATGTGAGAGGCTATTACTCCCAGATGGAAAGTCCCCAGCATATTTATAATAGTCTGAAATCCCGTGACAGGAATGACTGTGGACTTGAAATATACAACACATTTAGAGCTGTGATTTTGTACCTGCCGATGGATGAAGACAACTGAGCCCAGGAGACGCCAGGTTCCTCCCTGCCTGTCAACATGCAGCATTCGCAGGATCTGCAGGAAGCGAATCCCTCTGGAAAAATGCAACACTTTTACCTGCTGACAATATATGTTTGCCAAATACAAGTAGACATCCCAGTGCAGACAATAGCATGGAAGTATAATAGATGTTACATAATTTAGCTGCTAATGAAATGCACCAAATGACTTTAAGGTTAGGGTCATGTGGAGGACAGCTGCCACTCTAACCTGGTGTTCTACATTGCCTTGCAAAATTATCCCTACATCATAATCTTGCCCAAAGTTTCTCAAGTTACAACCACTAACTTTTCAGTAATGATGTAAGATTTTATGTTATAGACCAATGGAGAAGAGCCAAATTGTAAAGTGAAAGGAAGTTTTACCTGATACTCATTTTTACAAGCAAAAATCTGAAACTGTGGTGTATTTGTGTTCGATTAACAGACAGGTCAAGATAACAATCTGAAGACATGTAAAGAATGTTTCAGTTTTAAAATAATAGCCCAGATTTCAAGATCTCACAGAACATTGTCAAATCCATAATCTTAAAAGAGCATGGCACAATTTCAAACCTAGTTGTTAGTTATAGATTTGAACTGAAAGACCAGACAAAAAGACCAGCAGCTAAAAAGCCAATGAGAAAGTGGATGTAGCTCCACATGTCCATAGTTCAGGTGTTGACGGTACAAATATTGGTCATGCCACAAATCGGATTTTAATTTCAGAGTGGCAAGAAGAAGATAGTTTTTGAAAGAAAACCGATAGAACTCCTGTTTGCAGTTTGAAATACCAATAGAGGAAGCACAGCCAGGATGCAGAACACAGGATGCAGCACAGTGTGCTCTGCTCAATGAGGCATACATGTAATTTTCTGGTGTTATATGCTATATGAAGCAGGAAACTAAGAATGCACATTGCCCTGACCACATTGTCCCTACAATAAAACATGGCAGTGGCAGCATCATCCAGTGAGAAAGCTTTTCTTCAGAATAACAAAGAAGCTCATCAGATTGGAAGGTGGATCAAGCGAAATATAGCAGTGCCAAGTTTTGAAAATGCATGTTCATCTGGAATGGGTTTGTGAGAAATAATGGGAAAATACTTCAGCCTCTTGATATGCAAATCTGATTGGGCATGAATGTTAGCTTATCTTCAAAGTATGACTTCAAAGTATTGGGGAACTGCATATAGTTGCATTCCAGACTGCTCAGATTTTATTTGTTCACAGGCTTGTTCTTTTTTTCACAAATATGTTACTTTGTGTTGATCTGTTGCATAAAATTCCTTTGAAATACTGTCCAGTATGTGTATGTAATCGAAAACCCTGAAAAGGTTTTGGGAAATGAATACTTTTGCAAGGCATGCCTAGACACAATAGGACTAAAGTATTTTCAAGTATGATAGAAATTAACGAGGTACATTTTTATACCAATGGAGAAAAAGAGTTAAGGTCCTGGCAGTCACTCTAAAACGGGACTCTAAAGAGTTTATGTCTTACATTGTCTGCCTGAACACATAAAATTACTTACCTTACTGCAGAGGTGGCAAAAACCTGGCCTTTCGAGCCCACTGACAACACAACTATCGAAGCGACAACCACTATCAGATCTGTGATAATGAAGCACATGAATCTTTGTTTAAATTTGGCATAGTTAGGGACATGAACATATTGGAGTTGTTTATCAATGAGATAACAGGGGTTTATTTTAGGATAGAAACAAATAAAAAAAAAAAGAAAATTGGCTTTTTAAAAATTCAAGTAATTATGTTAATCAGGTAAAATGTGAAAGTGTGAGTAATAATAATATTCACAGTGGCACATTTAAGAATAAGCACCTGGAGGCACAAATCTCAACAATAGAATCTAAACGTAAGAAAATATTGCAGTGACAGTTTTAATTTCATGCCGAATTTGTCTTAACTATCTCATTTAGGAAGAGGCTCAGGCTACATTGCCAGTTTTGTTTAAAAATTACAAGAGTGGGTGAGGAGTGACATGTCTGCTTGTGTGCATGGGTAGAGATATACAAGTGTATGGGGATTGTGTTTTCACCTATAATAGATATTGGCTTCCTGGCAAAGCGTAGTCGGCCCCAGATGCCAACATATTTACTGCGGCAGCCTGCGGACCAAATGCGGACAAAATATTCCACACCGAAGAACACCACAAGGACGATTTCCTGTTAGACAAATGAGGCAGAGGGACAGAAGGATAGAAAACAAACATCAGATGTTGTTGCAGGTTACTTGGTGCAACAGCACCTGAACAGCTGTTCAGGTTTTGTACCTCCTTTGCTTTAAAACAAATATGGTTAAATTATAAATGTGAGCTCTCTGTAAAGCTTTTCACAGTGTCTTAATCTTGTCACACAATTAATTAAGGATATTGATTCTCCCTCAGAAGAGACACCATTCGTTAATGTTTCATTCGTGTCACCTCATTGATGAGTTCTCCGACTCGGCTACAGTGCACTTGTGCCTGATTAATATGTGACCAAGACATGCTTGTTCAAAGAATTTATCCGTATTGTGTTGTTTTTAAAGAAGGGTTCTTCAGATTGTTTTTCATCTGATTTTTCTATCAGGATCCCTCTTGGAGAAAATTATTACCGTTGAAGATTGTGATTTTCTGATGTAAATAGAGATATAGATTTTAGAAAAGATGGATGGAGCAACAGAATATGACCTAATTATTGAGTGTACCTGAGCAGATAAGCAATTTGTTTGTGTTTAACTGGCACCAAATTATGGAATTGTCCTTTGATTCATCTGCTGTCTATATGTAGCTAATTCTGATTTACTGGTGCATGATATCTATTGGTTGCTTGATCATTTTTAAAGGTGACATCTATGGTTAGGTACCATGGAAAAGGCTTAGTATTGTATTTAAACAGTGCAAATATATACAAATATAGACAAATTAGAAAAAAATATGTATTTCAGAGCAACCTGTATAAAAAGTAGGCCAAGTTCATATCTGGTAATATGCAACACATTCCATTCAAACCAGTTATTCCATTTCAATCTAATTCATTACAGAATTCATAACATACACTCTAACTTGATCTACTTCAGTTCTTTTACCTGAACTGGATTGGTATAGTTCTAATACTTAATAACAAGGAATATAAGTGTTAAACTTCATAAAATATCTTAAAGTTGGCCAGAGTTGCTTTTATTGCACTGAGGACAAAATAATATTTGTAGTAATTGCACCTTATAGATAGTAACCTGCACCTTCAAGGTAAGGAGAACACATTCACGTTCTAAAACAAGATGGCTCTCTGTTGGAAAAGTGGTTTGAATTTTATTTTTTTTTTTCCAATCTGTTTTGTGAATTTTAAAAGCTGAAGTTGCTCAAAATGAATTTTCTGAATTGGAACTGTAACAACATGCTTCTGACTTCCAGAAAGAGGACATAAGATATGTGAACCAAACCTCTTTGACTACAACTGAAATTATAATCAATGAAGCAGAAATCTTGCTTATTCTAAAGCTACCATTTAAGCCCTTTAATTTTTCTCATTTTTTTTCTGCACAACAGGTCGCTACTTGCATGGACAGTCTCATTTGACTACATACATCTCACAATATTTACAGTTATGGAGCTGCTCTAACCAGCTATCTCTGGTTGGTCCTATTGGTCTAAGCAACGCTATGATATTTTAGTATCTAGGCCTGACCACACATTACCGTTGGACAGCATATTTAAATCTTTCTCAGTTTACTTTATTGGATAGAAGTAACTTTCTAATCGCTGGTCTTCTGTCAAATTAGTGTCCAAAAGTTTCACCTTCTTGGTGCACACAACTCCACATGCTGCCAGTGCTGAACAAGCTCTGCGTTGGTGGAAACATGATTCATTAGTGCCCTCCTCTGGTGGAAATTAATTATTCTGTTTGATGGACACTTTCAAGGAATGTTCTTTGAGACATTCCTATCATATATTAGAACAACTTGGTGCAAAACGGAAGGGTTTCGTTGTTTTCTAAGCATAGCTAAAATAAGCATGACATATTTTTGTCATTGAAAATTGACAAAATAAAACGACAAACGCCTGCACATCTTTCCTTTTATAGCAATTTGCTAATCAGATTGGAAGGTTTTTCAGCAATGGAAAATACAGATAGTCTGTATTTTTATTCAATAACATGTTATGATTTTTAAAAAATCTTGCATAGAACAAATATGAATCTACCATTCTACACTGTCTAAAACTTTGCCCGCAAAGTTTGGAAAACATGTTTGTGTCAGTTACATATATTACTTCTATACTTCAATGTAATTCCATCTGTTCATTTTTTTTAATTCATGGTGATTGAATACAGTCAACACAATTGCCACATTACAATAAAGAAGGACTGCCTGGTGAGTCCAGTGAGTAGAAATTAATGAGCTTTTGTAAAATGCAGTTTCATCCAGCTATGTCTTTCATATTTGACAGCCATAAGGAAAAAGAACTGAGAGAAAGTCAATAGCCGCATTGATTTCTTTTTTATGATGACACTATCTACGGAGTGAATGAAGAGAATACACTAAAGAGTTCTGACAAATGGTGTTTCCATGTTGAACTGCACATTTTTTAGCAGTGTTCTTAGTAGTGCTTTCTTTATCAGAGTCAATGAATATAAAATAGCACCGTTTGAAAAGAAATTGGATGAATATATGTTTAATTGTACTTCCGGAAGCTAATGTTCAGCCAACTGTTTCATTTCCTAATTTAATCATTGGTGGTTTTTACATCGCGGTTGAAAAATAAGCTGCCTTTCCAAAGAAAAAGCAACAAACCAACAGTGAGGGATAAAAAATATGCACAAACCATTTTTATTCACTTAAATCTGTAGGATATTAGTCAAAGGAAGCTAATGTGTAATCACAAATTGCCAAATTAGTCAGACCAAACTGTGACTTTTTAGCTGTATCTTCATCTGTATTTTATTAGGTCTTTTTCATAATTTAACACAGAAGGTACAGAAGGAAATGTTCTGCAAGTGTGTGATGAGCTATAAAGAGGAATACCTTTGAACTGGAAATGTTACTTAGAAGAAAGGCAAAAGGCCAAACATTGTTTTTGCTTTCTTTGCAAATTATGACTTAGTATCTAGGCCTGACCACACATTACCCTTGGACTTACAGTAGAACATATAGCCAGCTGTTTTTGAAAAAATAAAAATAAATAAATGGTTAGCACTAAAAAATCTAAAACCCATTTATGAAATTAATGACAAGATTTAAGACATAACCAAAACATCATATTTGAATCAGAATTTAAAGTCAAATTGTATATTTTAACAATGTAAGTTACTTCAGATTGTTTTGAAGTTGATTTTAGGCTTGTGTGTATTTTACATCCTAATAGTTACAATAGGAGGCTACATCATTAAGGTTCTCCCTCTTATTTCATGGAAGTTTTATAGATATATGGGGAAATATGTTGCATAAGACATGTCTACTTTCCAAAATCATAAATTAAGATGTCAATATGAAACTGTCTTCAAGTGTGTTAAAGTAACAACTTAATATCCACTCAAACTGAGAAATAGGTGATCTTAGCGATGTAGCTAACCTTTGTAATGGCTGAATTTCAACTCACATTGTGTTTAAATTGAAATCATTTTCAGCTGTGTGAAAAAGTCAGCTTGAGGGGACATCTTTCTGAAAAGATTGCGAAGACTGGCCCATTTATATGATTTCAGAGGAAATCCATTTGACAGATAAGCAACACTGGTGCCCAAGCTACACTAATGCCTTGTGAAGCCAGTTTCATAGATAATCGAGAAGGCTGGAGCGGAAGTCACTGCACATGGTTACTGCAAGGAGTCTAGTAGATTTTCTGACCTCGTTTTAATCAGGATCATCAGGGATGTGTTGTGTGTTCCTTTGTATCTTGGGCAAATCATAATCTGATGTTCATCTATGAAAATATACAGCCATGCTAGTGATTTCACTGTAGTGATAAAGCTGGAATAAGTCATGCAATTAAAATAAATCTCAGTTTTATCTTATTTCCAATTCATTCTAATGTGCTGATTAATATTGTTCTCTTTTTTTTTATTTAAGTACAAATAAATACATTTAAGTTTGTTTGATTTGCTAACATAAAATAAAGTTTTTGAATGTGGCAGAGGATTTTTTAGTACTCCATTAAAAGACAGATATTTGTGAATAAAGATATAACAATTAAAAAGACTAAAACCAATACATCTTTCTAACCTCTAAGTCACATAATGATCACAGGTCCACCTTTTACTGCTCCTGCTCTTCCATTTTCTCTCATTATAGAAGCCACAAGGAGAACAATAAATCTAGGATTCCTCCCAAAGTCATTTCCCCCACGCAGAGTCAAAGTCCCAGAGTTCCTCACGGCAACATCTTTGACCCAAATCAATCATCATTTTACATGCAAACTTTGTTTATACCCCCACTTATGTAATTTCTTAGAAGAAAAGGAAATCAGCAATTGGGTAAAAAAAAAATAAAAAATCTTTATTACTCATTAAAATTTGAAGTGAAACATTTTATATCTCACCAAGGCATTGGGAGTATATGTCAGAATTACAATTCACTGTAAAATTTGACTCATTTGTTTAAATGATCCATGTTTTGCATCCTAAAAAGTGAAAAAAAAAAAAAATAAATCTTTGGAGCAGACTGCCAAGCATCTGACCAAAAGCACATCAGCCAGAGTTGCACCTCAAAGCACAGTGTGGTCTCTGTTAACCTTGAGTGTGAAGGAAGAAAGAAGGAATATAAAAAGAAAGGCTTATGTTGTAGAGGAGGAACGAATGAAGGAGTGGGGGGGTCAGAGAAATTCTCCCAACTAGAAAGCACCAAGCATTAAACAATCCCCCTGGGTCAGAGAACGAAACAGATGAATGTCTGGGATTTCTAGAGGTTCAGTCGTAAATATTAATTATTCATTATCTGAGTTGAGAAGAAGAATAGGAAGATTAAACATCTCCTGAGGGGAAACCTAAGGTGGAAAATATTTTTGCAAAGGAAATGTATATTTCCTGATTGTGTGATAATGATAAACTTACAATTCTTCATTTTAATTACAGATCCACACAATCATGTTTTACTGTTTTCCTCATGAAGCTGATAATATACTTCTAGGATCTGGCACCTAATGTAACAGCTCAAGAAGCACTCGTTCTCATCTCATCCAAATATTCTCAATCCAAGGTGAACTTGTCACATGTAGCACTCTTCATTTCTACACACAGCAAATTTTCAGCTCTTTTATTCCTTAAACGGGATTTTCTTTCATCTGAGTTTGAGGGACTGAGCCCCCACCAAACATTCCCCTGGCTGAGAAGAATGGGGTTAAGTTTATCCCTTTAAATATTGATTTTAGATGAGTTGCGTTAGCTCTGTTAAGGCAGCAGGACACACTGAAATTGTTTTTAAAATGCCTTATGTAGTTCCATTTAAGTAGTTTTATTTGAGTCCGATTTTTTAGCCTATATCCAATAATGTTACTTTTAAGGACATGAGATTAGATTTTTTTACATTAAGCATTTAACCAATTCATTGACAGAAGTCCAAAATGAACTTAATCTGAATCGCTCAACTGAGGCAAATAATACCTACAATAACTAATACGGCAATTTACATCCAAGGAATAGTCATTATTATTTTTTGTGAGGAAGAAGAGTCTTTGCTACCTGCCACTGGCATACTGTCTATTGGAATTTAGCTTTATTCAATCACAGAGGAAGTGTTCATATTTACAGAGTATTCATCCGCACATATTGTATTTACTTGATTAAACCTATCCAGAGTGTAAAGCAGGATAAACTTCAAGCCATTGGAAGACAAACAACCGTCGGCACATGCAGAATGGCACTTTGAAGCATCAAATAGTGGTCTTCGATTGTGGGTGGAAACTGGAAAACCTCGAGAAATGCCACACATTTATAAACAAAAGACATAAACTCCACACTGAAAGGCAAGTTCTTTCACAGAATGTTAAAATATCTGTCTTTGCAGAGATTTTAACATTTAACTTCGAGCTCTGTTTCAAGAGGGTTATTCTTTTCTCTACAACACAGCCTTAGATACCATTTACTTAGAGGTGATGGTAATTATCTAGATGAAATTCACAAAGCTTGATGATGACAGTGATATTGATGGATGTGCAGATCAAAAGAAATCCTTCTTTGTTTTTGCACTGATTGAGTCAAAAATAGCTACTGTGTGCACTGTCAAAATAAACTTGCTGAGCCAATATAATATGTTTTTAATATGATCTTTTTGTCACCTTTGTTTTAAATACCAATGATTATTGCTTTTGGGGCCATTTTTAACTTAGGTTTACCAGAGTATTCATGTAAGCTGAGTTTATCACACTTTGTAATGTTTTCATAAATAATTATATACTCAGATGGAGATTGCACCTGTAGGATATATTCCCATGACAAAAGTGATATTTTTATGTTATGACTGTTCTGACATTGTATTTACATTACAGCCTTATATTCTCCCTTCTTTATGTTTTCTTGGCACTTGACTTGCGTTTCATTTTGCTGTATTTTTCTATTAGGAATGTCTGAATATTTGAATCTAAACTTACCATCCAGAAGAGAGTTGTGTGAGCCAGAGCTTGGAATTGGTCGATGGTAGAGAGGACACTGAGGATCAGACAGGCCAGTACTATGAGGAACCTGTATAGATCAAAGCAGAAAATGTCTTGATTGAAATGTTGTTTATGTTAGAAGTCACTTTCTATATTCCTGTGGGAGCTGTGTCTATAATTAAGCTGAACTGAACCTTCTACACCAATAAAAAAAACACTTCTCAAATCAAAGCTCTATGTTGCTTGCAGTCTGTCAGGCAAACATGAATCTCCTCAATCCCTGCTCATATTTATGTCAACATTTCAGATTCTGATCAAAAGTGAAAAGCCTTAACTCAACTTTGGTGTTTTTAGTTCAAGTATCTGACAAAAAACTGGGGAAACTGCTCTAAAGGGAAAACTGAACTTTTAGAAAATGTATGCACTTAAATGCAAAGAACATGCAGAATGTGTCACATGTGCATATAGTGAATTTTACAACCCACTTACACTATCTCTAAGTACTAAATTACTCTTTAACCAATATCCCTCTTGAGTTGAAAAGTGCTTCAAAATGTGACTACAAAAAGATGTTCAAAACCCTTCAAGCTACTTATAATAAAAGCCACAATTCTTCAAGTAAAGGCTTGAAGCTGCTTTGACACTTCACCACAGAAAGAAGTAGCATCAATATAAATCCAGTTCTGACTCTTAGAGATTACGGATTTAGGGATGAACTTGATTTCATGAGTCTTTTTATGAACATGTTTTGAGATCTGAATAAAAAGAGTTGTTTGTTTTTGAAATTCAAATGTAGTAACTTGCAACCAGAAATGAAAATCAGAATACAGTCTGCTTCCCTGTGTATATCATTTTTCAGAGATTTTCATAAAAGTCAATATGAGGGATCCTTTTCAATTTCAATCGAAGAAGAGGAAGTCAGGCAAGCAGGGTGAACTGCAATATAACTCACGAGTCCATCTCAACTTATTTTCTTGCTCTCATGTGTTTCAACCCATCAAGTAGGGCCAGAGCTCCTGTTTTCATTTCATTTGCTTCAGTTTTGTCTCTGTTATCACCGCTAAATTTGGATGAAGGTGTTTCAGCGGTTCAGCTATTTACCAGGTAAAATAGAAAATGAACGTTTTATGAAATTTTGCAGAAAGGTTGACATTGAAGGAAGGACAAACTCATTATTCTGCTGGCAAGAGGTGGTGAGAAATGTGAGGATAAAAGCTTGAACGAAAGTGAATGAAATAGGAGATTGTGAATAAATCCAAAGGCTTGTTTTATTCTTGTGATTCATTGACCTATATAGGAAGCAGCATGCAGTTAACATGGAATTAGAAGTAAATGTGATTTGCATAACAGCCGATAAGAAACGATCTGCCAGATGCTTTTCTTCGTCTATTATTGACAAGAGTGCAAAAAAATTACTGTAATGACATCATCAATTATTTTTTATACCCATCTAATCTTACTCAAGGTCACAAGGAAGATGGAGCCTATCCTAGCTTTAGGGTTTCCACACATCACTTAAAATGTGGAGTCATCCAATATTTAATGTGTGTCCCATATTTCTGAGTTATAAACACAGGATCTTCTTGGACATCATCTTTACCATATCAACGAGTAGTATAGCTGCATACACTGACTCTCTTAGATACACCTCACCTAGACTCTCTTTGCCTTCAAAAGTGCCTGAGTCCTTTATGGCACAGATTCAACAAAGTGTCAGAGACATTCCACAGTGATTTTAGTACATATTGACTCGATAGCAAAATGCAGTAACTGAAGATTGGTTGCTTGCATATCCCTGATAGGAATGTTCTGTTTCACCACATTCCAGAGGTATTCTATTGGATTGAGATTTGTTGACTGTGGATGTCATTGGAGTACAGTCAACTTACTATGATGTTCAAGAAATTGGCTTAAGGGCATTTAAGCTTAGACATGAAAGTTAGAAAATTGTCTGGTCTGTCTGACTTTTCAAACAGACCTAAGAAGACACTGTTGCAGTAATCAATGCTACTAAAGAATTCACTATTTGGTTAATTGACTGTGTTCTTCTTATTCTGAAACTAAACACAAAGGCAGATATTTCCCAACATCAATTTATTAGTAAGTAATACTACCAGGTCAAAATCACAAGGTTTCTTTTTCACAAGAAACCTGCTTGTGAAAAACAAGGATGTGCAGTACATATTGCAAAGTGGTTATATAATATATCTGCAATCTAATAGACTTCCCTGCCTTTTTATATCTGCAGCAGTGAACTAGAAACATGCATCACTCAGCAAGTACTTGACAGGTCAGAACTTTATTTCATCTATTTTTTACCTCCTTTCTGTTTGATCATTTCAACACCTGCTTTGTTTGTGGAATAAGAAAAGCTGAAATTTTAAGCATTGTATTTTCTGAACATGTGAGGGGTTGTCTTGTCTACATATATTTAGTGCAATCCTCTCTTAGAATCAGGGGCAGAAATAAAGCACATCACCTTTTAAAAACAGAGGATGCAGTATCTTGTTGTGTTGAGAAACCCCAAAAGAATTGTTAAAGTAATTCTAAACAAAAAAAATAAAAAAAATCTTTATGAACCCCAATTTTGACAGAGAAATAGTAGCACAATCCAGAGTTTACTCCATGCTGCAATCTTGAGAGTGTTAAACCCAAAAGAGATTACTAACCTATGATTGATGTGGAAACAGACAAGGGAATTCACAGAATTGAACGTGAGCTTGATTTTTTTATGTATAATGTTTGCTACTGTTTTAGTTGCTGCCTATTTTAATACTTAGTCAAAATTGACTATTCAGTGTTTACAGTAAGCTTTGGACCTCTCGTACTCATTGCTCATTCAGACTGGGGTCTTAGGAAGTAACACTTTTTAACATTATCTTTAGGCAAAATAAATCCCGTATGAATGAAACCCAGTGAAGAGTTTTATTGTAAAAAAAAATTAAAAAAAAATGAAACACTCAGGTTTCACCCTGACATAGCTAAAAAGCTATAAGCTAATGGCACATTATCAGATTCTGTGGATTGTGTTACTTTCAGATGAATATCTCATACTGCTATAAGCTTCAGGATTAATAAAGAGACGATGTAGATTCTCCCTTTGATCCCCATTACTCTTGTTAACCCATATACTAGATAATGGTAATTTACTGAACAAGTAGAATAATCACCATCTCAATGAGTTGCTGCTCTCCAGAGCAGAAAACATGTGGCTGTTATAACACTGCTGAGTTTGGAAATGATGACATTAACTAGATCTACTGCAGAGTCACTCTGTGTTATCACTGCAGAGCAGACGGACATGGATCCTGTGCATAGCTGTGAGCATCCAAATTGTAACGTTTACATTATCCTCTCAGTGCACCTGGATGATATGTGTGAGCGAACCTTAAAATGGTGACAGCTGCAGACTAAATCTACACAATGAAGACTGAAATATCAAGGTAAAAAGTCACAAATGTCGAAATGCCTGCTGAATTACAGTGAGTCAAGTCAAGGAAACAGCTTTAAGACATCTGAGACGCCATTAGTTGAAGGTATAACTAAATTAAATTTCAGGAAATTGGCAGGAAGTAAGAAAAAGCAACAAAAAGGCTTATAAAAGAAAACAATGGAAAGACAATGCATCCAGAAAAGCTTCAATGCAGAACAATGGAGAAGCAAACAATTCAACTTTGTGTCCATCTCATGACACATGGTGATACTTCAAAGTCAAGGAATTTTACCCAGCATCAATTTTTCCTTTTTTTTCTCCATTTAAACATTGACAATATGTCAAATTCAGAAAATGCGTAAATGTTTGCACGTGGAATAGTGTATCTTTAAACCAAAAAGTGAAACTTTCACAAAGCGTGACATTTTATGACATCAATAAGAATTTAGTCCTTTGTCTTGTCTTTGAAGATTTCAACTTGTACTAAAGAATCATAAGTAATCACAGAGTTAATCCTATTCGAGTAGACCTGATGGAAAGTATGTGTAGCAACAGTTTTGTTTGCACTACGAAGACCCTTATCACTTCTTGCTACTGCTTCCCGTTTATTGAAGTCCAGCCAGGAATCCAAATGCCCCCCCTCTGTGCTAACACACACACACAGAGTCAAAAACGTGCACACCACACGTCAACACAGATAAAAGACCGAGGAGGGATCTGCTCAGGGCTGCTGGATAACACCACTAAAGCAGATGGTCCTGTCTGAAATGACTAAACATGGAGACAAAACAACACAGTAAAAATGACACTGGAGTCCCCTAAATTCAGTCCCCAGGATGTTGCATATGTAAATGAAAGTATGTTTGTCTTCTGGAAAATGAAAAGTAAAATAGCTGTGATAAATATTTAATCACTGGTCATTGCATGTTTATGTCATTATATGTGTGACAGAAGCAGTGAGAAAAAAATAATAATAATGAAAAGAGACTCAACAGCAGAGGAGTCATTTTGTTATGGCAATAGCTATTTTTTCAGTGAAGCCCTATCTATTTTATTTTATGTCATTTGCAATGATGATAAACATAAACAATCCTGAGCTTTGATTGCTCAGTATTTATTTAGCAAAGACTTTCTAACTTGTCTTTCTCTCACCACTAACTGCTCTATCCTTCTACAATTTCTTTACCTCAAGACCCTTAGAAAATACAGCCTCTGTCTCTTTTTAGCACCCAAGAGCTTGGTGTAGCAACAGACAAAATAATACAAAGGCTCAGCAGCACAGGCTCCACTGAACTCTAAACAAAAGCTCAAAGCATTCCACCTATCTATTATTGATGGACAGGTTCACTTGCACTATGTTGTACTGTGTGTGTAGGAAAGCATAGAGTGAGAACTGGGGGTTACCCTACTGACCATGTCACTAGACACTATTATGTTTATTCCATCAAGAAATAATTCCTAAATTGATTTAAGGCTGTAACATAGATGGTGTAAATCTTTGTCAAATTATCTGTCCAAAGTGCAGTCAGTATGTAAATAATAGGTAAAACAATGTTGATATTGTGGTTCACTGAAAATGTGAGCATCTGTTGAGTTAAATTGCAGATATTTCGGGGGGAAAGTTTGACAAGGTGTGTAACAACTGGAGCACCTTGAAAAGAAAAGAGAAAATCACACAATTGCAGTAAACAATAAAATAAAATACTAACAGTGAGTCAAAATGTGTCTCTAGTAAAGACGGGTAACGCTTTGTGATCTCTTAGTCTTTTTGTTAAATCATTGATGCATGTCTGAACTTCCTCCCTCTGACTGTTTGTCAGAATAAGTGGTTTAGTTTAATAGAGATGAGTCTGGAAAACACTGAGATATCCGTTTTCTTTTAACTCTCCCAGCTGACGCATCTACGCCCAGCATGTGGGGTGAATCCATGCTGCTGCTGACCAAAACATCCCATTTAGCTATTTGTCACTCGCACAGAAACACAAGGAAAAAGTTTTGCTGAAACAAAAAGGAGAACTAAATATGTACAACCATTCTATATTGCAGTGTTGCAATGGATGTTATCTGTTCCATGAAGCTAAATATGTACTTGTGCATATTTACATATTTTATGTACATATACTGTACACAAACAATGTTATTAATAATATTTACCATAATGGAACAGATCCTAAAGCCCAAGTTAAACTGTATCACCAAATGTATGTATATCCAAGTGCAAACACACAAGAAACATTCTGATAAGGCTTTGGGTCACTTTGATGTTTGAGTTCTGGGTCAATGACAAGAACATGGTTTTTCATAGCTGCTGTTCTCTCAAATATTTGCAAAACAAAGTTCTGTACTGAGCCCCAGATACCTACAGTAAGATTTCATATCACAAAACTGCATGCTGATCAATCACTCTCAGAATATCCAGTACATCTGATTATGATCTAGCTACAATTTATATAAGTATTTGCATAGTGCCTTGCTAAATGTTTTTACCATTTGAACTTTACCACGTTTTATCACAAAATATTCTCAGACTCTATGCAACCTTAGTGTATTTTATTGGAATTTTAAAAGATACACATGCAAAGTAATGCATAATTGGGATGTAAAACGAAAGCTATACAATGCCTCAAAATGGTTTTACTAATAAAAATAAAAAATGAAGGAAGCCAAATACAGTGAAATTGTGATAGAAATGTTCAAGTATGGGAATAACTTTAGAATGGCAGAGGTTCACCTTTTAGCAAACAACCATCTCAAACATATAACTATAAGTGCAAATAGTTTTATAATGGCTTAGTTAAAGTCCACATCTCCTTCCAGTTGAGAAGCCATTGAAAATGTATGTTTCCAGATATTCTAAATCTGTTTAAATGAACTTCAACTGTATTGCAAAGAAGAAAGGGCAAGAATTTAGCCTAGGCCTATGCAAAGCATGGAGTTTCATAAAGTAAGTCAAAAGACTTGAAGTTTTATCTTTGAAATGGGACTCTAAATAATATTGACTCAAATGCATGCTATGCTTTATTCATAAAAAACATTTAAAAACCATGTGTTTCCACATTTCTTTATCTATTTTATCTAATATTTTACAGTTATACAATATTTTGTGTTGAGTTATCATATAAAATTACAAAAATGATGTATTATAGTTTGAGGTGAGACATTGACAAAATGTGGAAAGGTTCAAGATATATAAATGCTTTTGCAAGGTTCCACATGCGGTTTCATATGTTTCTACAGAAAATGTGAATTCAATTGTATTGTCCCTCAAACCAAAGCTGTATTTTCCTGTAATGTCAATTGAAGGGGCCATGAAATATATCCTTTATTTAACTCTGACCTTGTTTCTATCCACAGCCGGCTAACACAAACACATTTGGACATATGAGACGTAGAAATCAGCCATGTAGACCTTTCATCACCACTTTTAGCACAAATGTGCAATTTCATGCTACAACCTGCTGCATCACTCTCACCAACCTTTTACAGTCTCTCACACTACTAAGCATCAACAATCAATACAAAAGCCATTGACATCATATTTGTTTTAGGGGGTGCAGGGAAAGGCCAATTTCATTAAACCCTTAGGCCAATAAAGTCATAACATTAGTGAAACAAGAACCTTCCAGTAACATGGCAAAGAATGCTCTCATGAAGAAAGTAGATGAGCTGCAGCAAACAGAAACATTGGACCCTAATAATGTAATGAAACTAGTAGTAATCAGTTTTTCTAAACATAAGAAGATCAAACAAACACAGAATTAAAAACTAACAACTATACACAACAAAAGATTGTTTTTCAAGAAATATCATTTAAAAATGCAGTAATTCAAGGTCTCATGAACAAAGACATTTTTTTTTATCTTAATGAGACATACCTGGTTGAATAAAGGCTACATACATACTTAACTGAACAAAGAACAGTGTTTAACCATATAATTTCCGTACTGAAATGCTCTGTGAACTTGCCATTTAAATATGCTGGAGTTGCATTACGTTTGCTCATGTTCCCTTTGAGTCACTCAGATTCTAACCCGCTCCGACAGGCCGCGTTCCTCAGTGTCCCCACCGACACCAGAGGGTCACAGGGTAGCAGGGCGAGACCGGGCCGCTGGCTCCTCCACAGCATGCATCCTGCCAAGTTTAGCTGCCCGCTATCAGTGCCAGCAAGCAGGGATGGACAGCACACATGGGGGTGTGCTAGAAAACCATATCCCACATTCCAAAACCTCTGGCTGGTTACCATCAAATGCATCCAGTTTAAAGCTTGTGAGTTTCATGAAAGTGGATTGCATCAATTCAAAACATAAACAGTGATTTCACTTGATTTCATCTTTGATGTGCAGAAACTAGAAAGAAAAGAAAAATAACATTGCATCTGGCAGTAAAGATTGTGTGTGTTTTTCAAAGGATCTCTGAATACAATCCAGTAAATTCTCAATGCATCTCTGGAAAATTAAATACAGATTGGTGCTTGGTCAAAAAAAATAAATAAATAACATGATTCCAAATTAAAAATGTGTGTAATAGTGTCATCTCAGTGCTCCCAACATTTCATAAATTTTAATGGATCACATTTATTTCCAGCCTAGTCCTTTCATCTTTCCCAGTGGAACCTGGAGATGCATGTCTATCTGATCAGCATTTTTCTTAAATTCAAAAGATGAACAGCTCCTTATTGCAAGACCTTCCAATGCAACACTTGCCAAGTGCAACTAACTGTCTGTTTAATTTGAATCTGTGTGTAATAATCCCACGAAATACCCCGCGAATCCAGAATTTTATACATAAAGAAGATTTGAGGAAAACACTTACACTGTGAAGTGATACATGAAGCACTTCCAGCCAGACGGCCTTTCCAGAAAGTTATACACCCGTCCCTGGATGTAGGCGCGGGTAACAGCTGGGCGAACCCCGGTGCTGTACACTGACATCCGCACAGACATCCGGGGATGAGACAGGTAGGGGTCCAGGTGACCAGGGGAGCTTCAACACGGGAGCTGCCTTCTCCTTGCATTGTGTCGTTGCTGCCCGCAGCTGTTCCTGATTCATGCCCATTAAATGCGGTTTCAGAGAGCTCCAAATCCGGTGGTCTCTTTCCACGTGCCTCTCCTGAAAACTTCCTGGAGTTCTTCGTGTTCTCCCGGCCGGGAGTAGAAGAAGTAGACATCTCGATCTTCTTTCTTTCTTCTATAGTTTAACTTTTTAACAGTTTTTTTTATTTATTTTATTTTCCGGTCACTGAGTTAAAATGACAAATGTTTGCCCATGTGCGCACACCTTCTGTTACGCGCCTGATCGCACCAAGACGCATAAAACTAGAGGAGGCTATAAACTCTGTTATTAATGCTCTAGATCACAAGGACGTTTTTTTTTTTCTCTTCCTGGAAATAACTTCCCGGTTCTCTGGGTTGTTCAGGAAATGACCGGTCCCAGACTTGAATGGGTGTCCCTTACCTCTTTAGAGCGCTTATCAGCCCGGAGTACTGTCACCAGGCGGTGCGCTGTGAGCCGCCAGCTATTCGGTCATTTGCCAATTGTATGGCTGTACTGTTGAAAAGCAATGCATAAGATGAACTCTAGCCTCTACAAAGAATAAGCATGATGTTTGTAGTAGGCTAAATAAATGAACATTTTAAATTTGCTATTGAACTCACATATTTGTAGAGTTAAATAAACTGGCAAGACTTTTGTAAAATCCCTTAACCTCATTTTAGATATATTTTGTAATCTCTAAAACAGCTTGATAAGGTCAGCTTTCATATTTATTGTATTTAGTTGGAGATCATTATTTGATCACCCTTCTAAACCTAATTTTTCAGAAACACATTCCTCTGCTGACATCACAGAGGGAACAAGGCAACTGACCAGAGTTTTATTTTTGCTATTTTCATCTTATTTATTCTTATTGATCAAATTTCTTCTTCAAATATATTAAGTTCTAAACCCCATGGCTGCAACACGCATTCTGTATTTAAGAACCAGTTATGGATTTTATGATGATTTTGCAGCAATAACATGGAAATGTATTTTTAAAGAAGACTAGAGGACACTGGAATGCCTACATCTCCTTCATCATCAGATCTTTAGCGGTAATTTGTAGCCAATTGCTTGTGAAAATAATAGGGCCTGACTAATGTCTTCCATTTAGATACAGTCTGAAGTCCTCACAATGTTTCTCATACATTGTTTCATACACAGACCCTCCGACCCCCATTTCATCTGATGGAACTGGTTTCATTTCTAGCTTCGTAAAGCAGTATAGCTTTAGTGTATTTAGAGTTAGACTGGAGTGGTATAGCAGCCTCACTTCTGTGATTCTTCCCCAGGTCAGCTGTAACTTACCACTATGAATGGATGAATAACTGAATATAGTGCAAAATGCTTCAGAATCTTTGGGACAAGATGAAGCACTGTACTGGCCATTTACCATACTTATTACCAACCTTTATTTTCAGTATCCATTTACAGAAACAACTGTTTGGTACAATGAACACTATCGGGGAAATACTCCCTCAAAACACCTTTGAAAAGTTTTTGGAGCACTTTCAGCTTTGTGCCAATATTTGAGAACATGGTCAAATCACTTTGAAGTTGTTTTGATACTTACACGATCTAGTGTACAAGGTGTAACTGAATGCAGCATATACGCATATAGCTGTTGGCACAATCGCCTCCCATCAATGTTATTGTTATTGGGGGAATTGAATACTACAGAATCTTTTAAAAAATTTTTCCCAGTATCTGTGATGTTTATATTTGGCTTGCTACTACATGCTACCACATGTATATCTTATTGATAAACCTTTCTTTCCTCATCATCACTGTAGTTTTATGAGAATCCTTAATGTTCCCAAATAGTAGTTCTTAGACATAGTCCTCTCTGTGTAGCTTTGTTTTAGTCTCACTTTTTAAAGTTGGTGACCACAGAGTTTCACACTTAGCTCTGCACCGAAATATTCTGCATGCATACAGGTTTAAAACGACTCATTATTTGTTCATTATGCATGCATACAGAACCTATACACAGTAGGTTATGTATTCTGCACAATAAAGTGCTGCACTGAAAATATTCAGTGTAAACGTGTAGTGTTACAACTTTAATTTCTATTCCAATGTTTTTCAATTCACAACTATAAGTTAAATTTTCTCTAAAACTTTAGAACTATGGAACAGCTTTTGAGTTAAAGTTTTTGACATGATTGAAAGACTACTGTAGATTTAGTTTCCATCTTCTTATCTTCCACACACGGAATTGATCTTGCTGCAAAGAAGCAGCAAAGATCAACGTTGTCACAAATGTACAAATAATTCTTATATGGGTATGACTTATCATTTTATTACATTTCCTCTTCTTAGCCTGGCTCACATTCAAAAGCAAAAAAATGAATAAACAAAAACTTCAGTTATCAGAGAGGTTAAAAAATGTGATCATATTTTGAGCTAAGTAAACTGATTGTCCAGTTTGCAGAATCGTTTGCCAGATAACAATATTGATAGGCAACAACCCATTGAGGTCAGTTTATCAAGGTTATTGTGTGGATTTCTCCCACTGTGACCTTGGCTCAGGTAGTCTAACGAAGAGGAAACAAGCTCCCCCGGAGCACATTTTAATAGGAGTCGAGTGTCGTCCATGTGATGACAGGATCTGTTGCCAGGTAAGTATTAAGCACCACCCATGCAGACTTTTGCAGCAGAATGCCTTCCATATCATTTGAGATTTTGTCTGTTGTACAGAAAGGGCATTGCTCTTGAAAGTCAGCATTTCTATCACAGCTAAATGATAGAGAAAGGGAAAAGCTACAAAGGTCAACTGGTCAGGATTAAAAGCTGGAATCTCATTCAATAATTTATAAGCCCATTTGAAAGGTAAACAGTGTAATATTTCTTTTAAAATAATAATACAAAAAAAATTGACAAGAATATTAAGTCAGGGTTTAAAAACATAATTATTTGGTAGGTGTGTTGTAATTGTAATACTGAGCACAAAACACATGTTTTTAGCTATGCGGTTTGTATTCACATTTTATAAAATATTTGGATTTGAGTTTAAGACATCCAGGAGAGAAATGCAGATGTCCATTTTTCTTGTTACAGCTTATTTCCAAAGCCAAAAACAAGACAGATGAAGATTTTTTTTTTCTGTTCCAGGTCTTTTCTCAGTGGGACAAACTTGGAAAACCTCCAAATGGAAATATCCTGAGTCAATGCCCGAAACACCTCAACTGACTCCTTTTGATGAGAACAAGCTCATATTTCTTGCCAAATGCTCTGCATGACAAAGCAGAGGCCCCTTTCAGAAATACTGTCCTCAAAAAGACACATAGCCACAAATCCCCTTTTGCAGATATTTTTTATCCATATTATACAAGATGATCTGGTGAGATCACTGGCCCTGTGTGTTTGCAGATTATTCCCATGAGATGAACCAAAGAGTCATTATCTGGAGCTGAGCAGCATTCACCTGAGTAATATATATACAAAAAATGTTGGGCATTTCACTGTTTTATGGTCCCATTTTTGTCCACATCAAGATCTTTTGATCAATGTATTGATGAGAGCAGATGAACACTGGATGATCATCTGGCATGTCTGTTGTTTGCACCCTTGGGTTGTGCTGCTATTGCAGACTTTGCTTTGTCACGACACCACTATTTTTCCTCTTCTTCCTGTCTTAGCCTTACAGCTCACAGTTGTTATGGGTGTGGAACAACTTCCTTCCACTCATGGGGAAGCACAAATATGTTATTGAGGATTCACTTTGATCCCTATATTCTGTATATGACCCTATATGTGACATAAGGAACATATATATACAGTGAATCAAGAGTATGATGTGAAAGGTTTTTTATGCTTACACCAGCCAGCCTTTGCATTTTGTGTACTAAATAGAGGTACTCATGTACAATCATAGAGTCAGACATTTGTGGGACCTTGCCAGTGAGCACCTGGTGATTGGGCTTTGGTTCTTGGGGGATGGCCAGGCTCAGCCTAAAAAAACAACAGGAGGCTTCTAACTGGTCCTGTTCTTCACCGAGAGGAGAATTGCATTTCTGTATCCGTGGAGCTGGTGGCAGGTCAGGCCTCAACCAGGACCAGTTGTATAAGTATACTAACATTTTTTATTCTTCTTATTTATTTCCTCTCTGATAGATTATAACATTCTTAAGTGTTTTTGTATTTAAGATTCTTAAGCTTTATTTTGTTTACACCATCACTCTTGGTTGTTTGAGTTTGCGCTATGCCTTTCCAGTGCAGATGGGCAAACATAGATGCTTTCCACCTTCCTAAAGGACACCAAGAGTTGGAAATGTGATATGAACTTGTATTTACACTGTGTGGTTCAGGTGAGATTATGAGATTCCATATGCCAGCTGAGACTGCAGCTCCTAACTCAGCTTTAGAGTCACCCTCCTATAACGCCTGGGTTGAAAAAGTAAGGGATTTGTATCAAATGAAAAGATAACATTTATTCAGACTTCCAAAATCTACTTTCAGCCTACGTTGAAGTCCAGCAGAAGCTTTATTCTTGTAAACAATTTTAACAAGTTAGGTTTTTTGTTTATGGTGCCTAACTCTGTCACCTAAATTGGATCCTTATTTTAGGATTGTATGGTGATGCTTATATTGTAAAACGTCATCCTGAGATGTCTAATTTATGGAAAACGTATGTCAATTATTTCTGATGTATGGTTGTTTAAACTTAATAAAATTTAAGTTCTAAAAAACTTAATTCAGCAAAACAATCTTGCACCACTGTCGATGTAAATTGATCGACAGTTGACTCAGTATTAGTTGTATCTTTTAACAATTACAGCACATTTAATGTATTTTTGATTTTATTCATTAATATGCCTTCAGTGTGTAACACAGAACTATTAATAACATGTTTAGAATTCAATTTTAAATTTTACTTAAATAATGTATTTGAATACTTCTCAGCATGAGTTCTGTCCATGAGTTCTGTTAAACTGATCAAAAATAAAATGCTGAGAAAATTTTTAATCATCAGAATGAGGTATCATTAAATGGTCAGTGTCTTTCTTGACAAACATGAAATGAATATGAGACATTAAATCAAGAACTTAAATGGAAGAAGCCCAAGTTCCCAAGATCCAGATAATAAGAATGAATAATTTTTGCAGGACTCTTTTGCCCCACTAGATTAAGTAGCTAAAACATGGATCCACTATGTAAACAATGTATTCCTCCATAAATAGCCTTTTAAATTATGTAGAAGATTTTTTGACAAAATAATCATTGAGCTTGTTTGAAAAAGAAAACAAACAAAACAAAACTGTTAATAAATGATATCAGATTCAGAATCCATTCAAATACAGACAGCAGAAATTGTTTACATTTATTCCATTCACCTCTCATGTTTTCAAAGTCGCCTGCAATCATATCAGTTGTACTTGATTAGAAACTTCAGAAAGCTTCTCTGTATTTTACTTTTCAAAAATGTAAGACATCTTTTTATATTAATTTTATTTATGTTTGAAATTAATACAAATATGTCTGGGTGGATCAATGACATCACAGTGGAAGACACACAGGTATAAAAGCAGGGCAATTGGAGAAAGCAAGTATTAAAAAGATCGATAGAGAAGAACAGGACAATTTTTCTCAGAATTTTAAAAATCAATGTGAGAATGTTTTTATTGATGTATTGATAAACTCCACCAGCCATTAACTTTTAACATGAAAATCTACAACTCTACAGCGCAGTAAGTCTAATTTTAGACTGCACCCATGCTGTCTGAGATAGTAAAATTGTAAATTAGCGTACATATGTTTTAGTAAATGTGAGTAAATGGGATAAAACCTCATTTTCAAGCTAATTAGGCCTTGGAACTCGATGCTCATGTCAGTTCAACGTATTTTTGATTGTGTCTTGACATCTTGGTGTTGTCCAAAAACCATTAAAACACTTTTCTTCCACAAATATTAATAAATAATAATATTAACAATAATTAATTAATAGTTAATAACATAACATCCATTAATTATTATCAATTAGTAATGGATAATATTAATCACCCCAATATTAATAAATATTAACAGTAACTAACTTGATATTTATATAAGTAAACATAGACATACTGTGGTGCTGAATCATGTTTGGGTCAGTCACCAGATAATCTTTGTCTCAATAACTTGTCTGTTTACACATTCCTATTTGTTTTGGTAGCCAGTAATTATTTAGAAGCTTTGGACTGCATCATTGAAAAAAAAAAATCTATATATACGCATGTGTTTCTTCCAGCATCCATTTTATCTTGGTTCTCGTTTCGTTGATCCACGAAAGATTGTCTAACATTTTGTAATAACCTCCTGCTGTATAAACTGATTTATGTGTCTTTCGGTTCATTGCCCATTGTCAGATTCTCTGGCTTTCTTGGTTATTTCTTGCCTTCTTTCGTTTCTTTCCTTCTGGTTTGAATCTTATTTCAAATAATCAAGGTCTATTGGCTTCTCAAAACAGATTTTCTTTTTTTCCCAGACTGTGTTTGGATCCTGGAGACTACATTGTATAATAATAACTTGAAGAAAGTATGTCGTCGGTTGCACATCAATATATATTTTTTAAAAAGATTATATCAGCTGACAAGAGATGTTGTCTCAGTTGAGACAACATCCACAAGGTGGAATACACGACTAACTGAACAGTGGGAAGATGTCGGCCTCATTCTCAGAGATCATAAATTTAAGAAGCCAATTCCTCTTCTACAGATTACTATTCTTTTTATCACACCTTTTTCCATTTTTTCTACTCGACAAACTAAAAAAAGGCTTAAACATCCCTTTAGAAAACATCTAAGTATGTTACAAAAGTCTCCAGCACTCCAAGCCTTTTGTCTCCACTGTGGATGTACATCCTCAATTGTATATTTTATAAGAGCTGAAAAACATCTTGAGTCACGGCTACGCTGTAAGTCTCTGTACATATTAGAAAAACACAAGTAAATATTGCATTTGCTTGGATCTATTCCCAGCCAAGAAAAAAACGTACTCTACAATACGTCTTATGCGCTTGTGAGTTTTTACTGCAGAACTGTAGATCTAAGGCTGTGTCAAAATATTCACACTATGGATAGGATAGTTTTATGGAAACAAAAACTATCATAACAACTAACCAAAGCCATGCTGCCTGGGTACAAAATTCTGAAAGCAAAGCTTTCTAATTTCTCAGTGTTTGTTGCTGTTTCTCACACTTGCAGCATGTTTTGCCCTACATAAATATGCTCCCACATCTTCCGCCTCTCTGTTGTTCGTAAATGAAAGGCTGCCCTCCGAAGGGGCACACGGCATTCGCAGCATGGGGATCACTAGTGCCCTGAGGACTCAACAGCAGCAATTACACTTAACTCCTGGCATTTGAGTGACAAGGGAACCGATTCAGAAATAACCTGTAGCACAGACAAGTGTTAAGTGCTAAAATCTTTGCCTGAGGGAGCTATCAGAGAGCTGGGCCAACGCGACGACCGAGTTGAGCTACTATTTTGAAAAGAAACAACTCTCCTTCAAGCTTTTCAGAGGCTGCAACACATTCAGCAATGTGCTTGCTGAGAAACAACACCCTAACTAGCCGAGACAACAAATCAGCATGCAGTATAGATTCGCCAGTAAATCCCCAGCTGTGAAGGTTTGCTTTTAATGGTAAAGTGTTTTGAAGAGTTCCTTTTAAATTGTATCCTTAATACCTTGATCAAATATTTAGGTCCCTAACTACACAGGGGGTTAGGTTCTTTATTGACATGTGCAATGTATAGCTTCTATTTAAAAGCAAAGCGAAACACATGTTTTAGGACCGGCCTTTAGTAATTCAATAATCAGAATTTAGTAAGTTTGTTTTGAATTTACAAATATCTCAATATTGAAAAGATCTGTTTTATTTTTGTTTGACTCTACTAGATGAGATAATAGTGCCATGGAAATTATTCTCTTCAGTCAAAATTTTATCACAGTATGAAATCATTACTATTTTAAATGTTACCACGGTGTTTATATCTTTCTGCATCAAATGTTTTGCCAATACAATTCCAATTCCAATGATTTCCCTTAGTTCTACATTTTCCGTGATATTACAACGTGCCAGCTTTTGAGTTTCTGATGTGTCTACTAATTTGGACAAAATGTGTCTGTTTTTTGGCTCTGCTTGGGACATTGTGTCAAAACTGACCTTATGAAAATAGCTCTAGAAATAACAACTGACTTCAGAACTCATGCTAAAGGAGGATGAGCTTAGGCCTTTCTTTTAGTTTTCTGGCAGTGAAGCCCTTCTGTCAGATGTATTAGTTGTTTTTATGCCTCAAGAAGAAACTAATGTTCTGTAGTACAAATAATGCTATGCTCATTAGCTGTAGATTGATTGTAGTGTTACCAGGCTTGGATACGAAACATATGTGTGTCCACAAAGCCTTGTGAAAGTATTTAGACCGGGTATTACAAACACTAACTTCAGTGTATTCTACTGGGATTTGATATAGCTATGTACTCTAATTGCACCCAGTAAGTAAATCATCCTGAGAGTCAGATCTTACCTCGTCTCTTGAAGCCATGGCTCAGGATGCACAGACATAACATTTCAAAAGTAGGCAAATGTTCAATCAAGAGTTGAGGTTTGAATAACTTTGTAAGGTACAGTAGTTTGAAGAGCTGTGTTAATACACAAATATTAAATCATATTTACACTGCATTCAAAAGAAATAAAATTAAAACACATCTTTAGAGAACTGAATTAAGAATATATGTCATACCAACATAAAGTAAATGTACTTTATCAAAATTGCAAAACATGATTTGAACAACCCTCAAACAGTAGACAGAGCCTTGCCAAATGTTTACAGGTACTCATTACAACTCGAAGCCCTTTTGTTTCCTCCATACAGTTACAAATGTTGTGTTTGTCACAGCTGCTCCTGTGTCAGCCTCATCCCCAGCTTCCCTTTGTGTGTTTGTTTATGTCTCTTTTTCAGATGCTGACATTTCCCACCTGTCCACCAGCCACCCTCTCTGTTTTCTCTGGCGTTTAGCATGAAGCACAGCTGGTACTTCTATGCTGCTGTGTCTCAATCACTTATTATGTAGTAATCCTAAATACGTCTCAAAATACAACAGTGGTAGCTAATAAAATCACTAATGATCTATTGTTGTTAAATGTCAATGCTATGTCAGTGACATGAAGTGAGCAGAATTTTAAAATTATGTTTTGTGATAAGCTTGAGTTTATTTTGTAAATTTTTTATTGATTTTTCATTAGTATCATATGTTGGTTTCTTTGTGTACGTGTATGCAATCTTTTTCTCTTTTTTAAATAACCTTTCTGATCCTGCGAGATTGCTTCATTTCTGAATCTGATCCTTTGTAATGGAATCATTCAGCCTTTGTTGTTGTTTTCAGAGAAACAAGGAGAAGCAGAACAGAACTATGATAAAGTCATTACAAGTGTAAACCTGACTGAGCCACATGAAACACTGCTGCACAAACAAAGCCTGATGATGGCGGCGGTTGTCTTGCCTTTTTATTAGACATTCTGAAGCTGAATACAACCCTATAACTTAAACTTGTTGCTGACCAGGAGCATCCCCCTGTAGACACAGTTTACCATTTTTCCAAGTGAATACTTTTTTGATGAAAATGTAACATGACATTGACTCATGTTTACTCCAGTGGTCTCTGCAGTTGTTAGATTTCAGGCCAGAAGGCAAACTTTAGAATGCCACACTTTACATTTTATCGAAGAACATCACCTTAAATGTGTGAACGTAATATGAAGGACAGTTAACCCTGCTGTCCTTTGAGATAATTCAGAATTATCTCAAGGTAAAAACTCAAAAGATGGAATTTTTATTTGAATTGTGAGTACAACCTTATTATTGCTGTCATTACTACAGGAAAAGTAATTTAACTGTATAAACATCTTAATCTGGGGTCAACAACCTTTACAAAACAGAGACATTTTTGCCTTTAGTCTAGATAAAGAAATCTCCTTGACAGCCACAATGTCATTTAACATTTTGAGAGACAACCTTTTTAATAAATTGTTATGCAATTTTTAATTGTGGTCATTTTTAAAGAACCATCATTTTATTTCTATGTTTAGCTCTTAAAATAAAGAAAAAATGTAAACCATTTTCAAAAAGAGGATATATATGTTTTCTTCTACGGAACGTTGGAAAACATTCCAATTCTATAGGCATAGAATTTAGATATATATTTTGATTCCATAAAATATATGTCTAAATTTAAAAATTTGTTGGTTCTAAAAATTTTTAGCCAAATTATTAAGAGCTATTTGTAGAAGGCCCAAAGAGTGGAGCCATAGGTTGCAAACCATTGCTGTTAATGGTCAATATAGGAGTGTATGTTTGGTCTTGTTTCACAACTCCTATGGAAGCCCAAAAGGCTTCCTTCTTGTGGCAATTCTTTATACTTAATTTAAGAAACTTTGGACAAACAGTGTTGGAAAAAAAAGATTTTCTCCTTGACAAATTTTTTGTTACACTCACATGTTTCAAATAATAATAAAAAAAATAACTTTTAGAACACAGACTCCCATCTAAAATGCTGCAGGCCACACTTGTCTCAACTAAGATCAGTGGTCAACTATAGGAAAAGAAACTGGGTAAAATGGCCCCCAGGAAAGACTTCCAAGGCCAAAACCCCTGCTTATCAAAAATAACTCATACACCTGTTTCACATTTGCAAAAGTTAAACAGTCCTCATGACCCCCATGATTTTGGGAAAATATTACATGGAGTGGTGAGAGTACTTGGACTATGCAACATGACAGTGATCCAAACACACTAATAACATGCTGCAAAGTATCATGTAAAGCCAAAGTTTCATAGGATCAGACCAAAAAATGTTTAATTATTTTGTGTGTTTAAATAAAACATTCCTGCCAAAAAGAGTGGTTTGTAAATCCTTGATGTAAAAGGCTCATGTGAGTTAATGCAAAATGATTTAAAATTGTGTTGCCAACTACAGCTACTTTTTAAGCTGCTATACATAGTTGTTTTCCCCCTGATTATAAAAAAATCTAAATTTAAAATTGACATATCTAACTATTTACTCACCATTTTTTTCCTGATTACATTTTTTGTTTGACCACAACATTTAAGTGTAACAACGTAAGCAAAAACAAAAGTGATTGAGCAAATTATTTTCCGCAACAAGGTGCTAAGTTTGTGATGGTAACATTTTTTCCCTTTTTCTACATCTAATATATTTTAGAAACTCTAAAAGAAAAGAGGTTTTTAAACTCTACAGTGTTTGTGATTGTCATGATGGAACAGTTTTTTGCCAGAGTTAGATTTAGGTTTAGTAGTATTGATAAGCAAGAAGGTAAATACTTTTATGCACTGTTTTTCTGAACAGTAAGTATTTTTGCTAGTGAAGCTAAATTAATCATAAAGCAACTTTACAGAATTACTGCATTGATACATTTTTACTTTATAAGGTTTTGCAGGTTTTCTTTTTACTTTTAATTATTGAATAATGATTGGATAAATTCTAATTATGTATTAAAATGTGTGCCCTGAAGACTGTACCATGTATTCTATAGTTACAAGTCTGATGCTGCATTTGCCTTGTGTTGAGGTTTTTGCTTCCCAATTTTTACCCTGACAACAGAAAGAGAGATAAAAGGAGGGACTTTTGTTGCCACTGGCACTTCATGTCGAGTTGGTGAAAAGCAAGCCTATAAATTACAGTAATGTGTTATATAGCCTTGAAAAGAGTGTTTCTCATGCATTTAAAGTTTTTGATGGGTGTTATTTGCAACAAAATGTAGATACTTTTTAACCTAAGCCAAGTTTTATCTCAAACTTATTTGAAAAATCCAAGTTTAGAAGGAGTTTACACTTTAAATACATTGTTGCAATGTTAGTGGATGTTTTCCACAAAGAAAACATCCTCTAAGATTGAACAAATTTCAAATATACAAAATATGTAATTTGATAATCGAACTGAATTGAAACATCAGAACAGGTGTGTTCTTTCAGGACTGGTAGTGGCAAACTGGTCACATGAATGCAACACAGACTAACAGCGGGAAAAAAAAATCATTTCTTAATTTTCAATCTAATGCAGGTCAAAGCAGGATAAAGATGTACTGCAATATTGTTTCATCAGGCTCAAATGGAAATCAATGAAGGTTGACTCTGTTTTTTTGGTTTCGAATGTGTTTTTAGCCTGGGGATTCTGCACACTGAATGAGGGTTGCAAAGGATACAGCAGCTCTGCCCTTTAGATTCAAGCAAAAGCGAAAACAGCTTCAAGCTGCATTCGGAAAAATCTTTGGAAACAAATAGTCTTGTCATTTCTGGTGTAGAAAAGGAGAGTTAAAAGAAAACAGCTACTGAACAAGTCCACACTAACACAAAAGAGCAAATTTTGTGATGTACATGTTTGAGACACTATTATTATTAACAAGGTTATATGACAAAGTAAATAATCTACATTAAAAACCCAACTTTGCGCGTCATATGCCTCGGCTTTATTAGTTATAGCTTTACATGAATAGGCTTAGTCACTGGTACTTTGTTTATGTGGCCATAGAAAGATAGATCCCATTTTCTTAATGTATTTTCATTACTCATAAATACAGGCACAATAAAATTTGAGATCCCATGACAAATTTCTATTGGCTGTACTGCACATTTGAATAGAGACTGTTTAGAAAGACTCTTGACTGAAAAAGTAATAAAACATTTCTACATGGTGCTACTGTTTGTAAATGAAGATCATTTTCAAAAAGAAATTCTTCAAATTAAATATAAATAGAAATTGTGCTTTCCTATTTGTACTGTTTTTTTTTAATGATGCTCCTCTTTTAGTTTTTCTGTGGTTGTTTTCTTCTCCTTTTTTTTACTTCCTAAACTAAGTTAGTTTTTGATTTTGCTCTGCAATGCTCAAACAAGAACAAGTGCATCACCTTGAGAGAAGACACATATAAAGGGTTGTTTGTTTGTGAATCCCTGCACAAATAATAAAATGTTTGCATCAGAGCAGTGGGTCATTCCACACCAACCTTATTTGATAAAGCTACGCTAAGTCTGAATTGCATGGTCTGTACAGCTGAGACTGTTACAGCTGAAATCAGATGTTTACTTCCAAAAAATATAATTATTCTGTGGATCATTCATGCATCATTTTAAGTTTTCTGCCTCAAGCTTCTCCCAATATTTAAACATTCTGAAAAAAAATTCTAGAAATTTGAGCATTTTTTTATTTCACAAATAGAAATAATAATTGTAACAATAAACACCCTTAAATAGGAAAAGCTTTTCCTGAATAAATGTCAGACAATGAGGGAGAAATGTTATCTTTATTTATGAGTGCATTTAAATAACTTTTCTCAGCAATATTTATTTTTTCATATTTTTGACAAAGTAGTATAATATATATTATTGGCAAACATTACATACAAATAGTTAAATCTAAAGACTTTTTACACTTAATCCCATCTGATCAAACAGATCTTGCAGAAATTTCAATGAGCACATCTGTGGTAAATCCTGTCACCAGAAGTAACGCTGAATTGTAATACACAGTATGCATTACTGTATCATGTTAGATATTCAAGATGCACTATGACAAAGATTTTAATCCTAATCCTGTTTGCAAGCATCACCCTAAGCATGACACAGATTCCATTGCATTGTGGTTTTGGCACAACTACAAATTAGAGAAGCAATGCCTCATTGACTTTGCAGAGCAAATAGCATGACTCAGGGCATAAGCATGCTCAGTCCTTTGAGTTTTGCATTGTGTGGAAGGTTTTTCTTTTATATCTTGTCTTGTGCTGTAGATTTGGAGTTATGCCGCTCCGTCCTGACATCACAGAGCACTGCCCTGCTCAAGATGAAATAAGTAGGAATGAAAATGTATCTTCAAGCTCAAGAAAGAAAAGTAAGAAATAAAAAAAGAAAAATAAAACAAATAAATGTGAGAATGACATGTAATGAAACAGGAAAAAGAATTAGTAGACGTGAGTCAGAACTTCACAGTCAGAGATTCACACTGAAGCCAAACACTGACTGCAGCTCACAGTGTTTTTACTAAGACCCCTTTATGTGAATCTGCTAAACTAATTGGATCCAGTCTATAAGTGGATCGCCTGTGACAAACCCTGAGTGAGTCTGTGATAATAGAAGGAGCTACATACAATGTTGTGAATATTTCAAACCCTCTGGGAATCCAATTTTTCTGCTTGTGCAGTTCAGTTCAAGAGCTGCCTGTAAATGTGATCATCATTCTAAAAAACAAATCAGTCCGACCCACAAGCCCTAAAGGGAACACTGAATGGCTTGGAGAATGAATGATGAAATAGTACAATCAAGACAGAAGCAGAGGAGGAAGTATGGTATGGCATTGCTAAATTTAGTTTGATTCCAGTGAATGTTTGTAAGGTAAGAAAGTGTTTCAAATGTAGTTTGGTGTATATTTTGATTTGGAGGGAAAAAAAGACTCTGCAAGTAGGGATGGGCAGAAAAGCAAAGATAATCTATTTAAAAATAAAGCTGCCAATCGTTGACTGAGGATGGGAAGCAGGAAGTGGGCTTCACACACAAAGATACACCTCCATGCTCCATGTCATAAAGGAACCAGATGATATTAGATGGACCTCCACCCATGGTATTTACTACTAGTTGAAAAAAAATCATATCTACAACTAAAAAACAAAATTTATAATGCATTTTTCTGATTCGTTCTTCTTCCACATTCTCTTTTAATTTCCTATTTTCTTTTCCCCCTACTACATCTTTCATGCTTTGAAATCTTTAGTTTACTGATCTACTAAAGAGCCAGGTCACTGATGTGAGCCAGGCCAATTGTGTAGGACCAGATGTTTCCCTGGTCCTAAAAGCTTAAATAAAATGGCTAAACTGCATCCATCATTAGCATGCAGTCAAGCTCTGCTAATGATCCAATATTGCAGCCAGGTGTGCTGAGACAGGGTGACATCTAAAATTTGCAGGACACCAACCCTGGGGTGGAGCTTGAGATCAATGTTCGAGATGATATTCCATCTGCAGAAGGCTAGTCTCTATGATATTTGTACACACAAACTATCTTGATGATATATCCCTCAAGAGAGGACACAGTGGAGGTCATTTGAGGCACCTTCTTGGTGTTGGTGAAATACATTTATTTAGTCTTGTCAGCAATGAATACCAATTTTAGCTGTGGATGTGTGTGCTGTACCACAAACCTTTCTGCCGAGATTTCATAGACATCGCAGGAGTTAATCCAAAAAATGAAATAACTGTATCATCACTGTAAAAATGAAGAGTCAGACAAAGAACCAGATGACACAAAATGCTTGTTAAAGCAATTTATGACCTCAGTTCTATTTTAGAAGAGCCTGAAGACTTTTATTAGCAGATAACCATCCAAAACTTATTTGAATTAATGAAGTTAACAAGCAATAGTAAAGTGATTGATAGGTTGAGACTAGCATTGTACTTATTTTGATTAAATTTATTATTGATAAATGTTGATAGGACCTACTTCTCCATACTGACTTCTTAAAATGTCTAATTTGAAACTTAAAAATATGCTACTATATCTAAATCACACTTCATGCTGGATTTTTTGAGGACAAAAAAGTTGTTGTGCTCTTTTCTCAGTTGTCTACGTCTATTTGAGAAACAGTTCACTTTTCCTCTTGGACGTAGTTGGTCTGACAGATGAAAAGGTCACAGAGGAAATTAAGAGTTGTGAAACTGACAGCATGCATCTTGTCCTCTAAATCTTCTGATTCAACAGTTTCTAACAAAAAATATATTATCCTAATTTATACTCATTTGTCTTTAATGTTTGCTTTGTTGTTTATGCATCAGTACAAATAAAAAGTACAGACACAAACAAGGATGTAATTAGCATAAAAATCCTCTGCAGTGGCCTTTTATCGTTGAGTAGAGCTCTTGCTCTTTAGAATATGCTCACATTTTTCATTTTGATGTAAAGTCATATGGAAATTCTGTCTTCGGTCATAGTGATGGTCATATATATTACCCCAGAAAATTCAGAAACAATACATCTTATGGATAACTCAGCAGCTCTGATGGCTCATATTAACTCACCAATAGCCATTTTGGGGTAAAACAAACAAACAAAAAAAACTAATGTTATTAATTATTCAACTTATACTGATTCATGACATACTGAGACAACATAATGTATCACATTTGTTGAATGTTGGAAAAATATCTGGTACTACCAGCAGTACAACTTTAACTAGGCACAGCACATGTCATGCATTATAGCCTATTTACAACAGAGAATGGTGCATTGAATGCATCAGCAAACATATTTATTAGGAACCTGTTGGCATGAAATTCACAGCAAATGTCAGTCTCAATCCATATAATTTACACAAGCAAAGAATCCTAAACAAATTGATACAATAATTAAGCGATGTGTAGTAAAGAGGAATAATAGGGAGAATAAGTGTTGAACAAATGTGCAAATGTGCAAAGCCAATACAATAGCTGAAATCTGTTTGTAAGTAGAAAGCAATCATTCCCCCTGTCAGTGCAAATTAATATCAACGTGTTTAATTCCAATTGATGGTCTAAAAAAAAGATTTTTATTTCCAAGTATTTCAAGGTAGGTAAAAAAAAAAAAAAAAAAAAAAAAAAAGATTTTAACAACATTAGTGATGCAAGCACTCTGATTATATTGGTTTCAGAAAGATTTCTGCTTCTAAAGTTTCAGTGTTCACTATTGGGGCCATTATCTAACAAAACAATTTCACCATAAACCAGCAATGACCAGGTGTTCATCGCAAGATTTCTAAAAAAAAAAAGTTAGAAATGAAATATATAGACAGTTTATTTTCAAAAAGATTCAAGAAGATTTGGAATTAGACGATACAATTTTTAATGAAAACTGCAGTATTCATACACATCTTTTCAGCTTGGTCACACCTTTTCTGTAATAGTGTCTTTTTTGTCCTTTTGTAACCATATTTTGGTATGTTTTCGGTCATTTGCCATTTTGTAAGAGCCTTTTGTACCTAAGCTTTAACTTAGTTCAGTATTTCCACATACAGTTCTTTTCTCTTAACAATATGCATTTTGTTACCCCTCCTTCATCCCAAAACTGATTTAAACCTCACAACTACTTCCCAACCTTCTGGTTTGGTGTCTCGATAAAATGATTGAGATTAGGACCAAAGACTTTTATTTCAGTTTAAAAAGACAAAGGGACCTGACTTCAGAAATTAAAAGATTTGTCCCAAGAACATTTGAGAACTGTAATTGAACATTTTATGTTACTTTTTTGTGCTTTTTCAGTAGACTTTCAGCCCAAGACTCAAATCACTATGGATAATGTTTCTCCCTCCAACCTCAGAGAGAATCTTCACATCCTTTGTTTTGTAGTTTACAAGTATATCAACCAAGACACATTTAGTTTTTGAAACAGAAAACATATTTAATTTGATTTATTTTATCTTACTCATAGCACCATTTCACAACATGTCATCAGATTTCAAGGCACTTTAGAAAGAAAGTAAATTCAATCAACTATTATGCATTCCATTTGATGATAGATATCAAACTGTACAGGCAAATTTATTGTATTATTCAAATTGTTTTCTATGTAAGGAAAACGAGCTGAATACATCCATCCATTGACTGGCAGCATTCATTCATCCTGAGCATGCAGGTAACAAGCGTGAACAATTGATTGCCTTGTGCCGTTGACTTTGTAGTGATACCTCATACCGTGCTTGCATGCAGTGACAGTTGAAAGGAAAGCTCCTCTTTAACAGGAAGAAACCTCTGGTGAAACCTGGCTCAATGGGAGCAGTCATCTGTTATGATCGACCAGGGGTGTGAAAAGACAGAACATATGCACAAACATGAAGCACTAATTTAGAAGTATTTTCTGTTAAAGATAAGTAAAAGAATAACAGCAGAAGAAGGAGAACATTAAGTTGATGCTAGCAGTAGCTCAGCAGGAAGGTGTAACAACTAAATATAATGCCATACCAGATGAAGTAGCTATAAACAGAAGAGAACCGAGAAAAAATAAAATTAAAAGCCAAAATGACAGGAAATGATGCACTTAGAACTTAACCAGAAGCTTACAACAAGGTGACATAGTTTTCTGAGTTTTCCCAAATTGTTTAAAATCATTGTAGTCCTAGAGTTTTTGACCTTTTTATTCAAAGAAAGTAATAATAAAAAAAATATTTCTCTCGATATTCTGGCATTTGTCAAATAGAAATCATTATGGCCAACAGACATCAAACGAAAAAAAGTTTTGTCTGATTTAACACAGTGAAGTAAAAGAAATATGTCTATTTTCATGTTATGTATAGAAATGTCTAGAGCATCAAGGGTATTTCTCCCTGTTTATGATAATCTATCTAGGAGTTGAGGCTTAGTCCAGTCTAGTTTCTAAGATATGACAGTAAATCAGATTGGTAGGTGAGTAGTGTAATGACAGAAACAGAAAAAAATGAACTTTTATTGTGGGTACATGAAAGATAGAGTACGGTTCTAATGAAATGTAAAGGAAAGTTGTTAAACAATGAATGTCTATGGAGTTCACGTAATATTTCAAAGTCAAATAAGGAGAAAGTTCATAATAATGTAACTTTGGGTGAAGCACTTTTTGATTAGAAAAAAAATCTAAGACGTTTTACAAAAAAATCTATATATTTTCCACCACTATTGAACAGAAGCACGTTCTATGTGTTCCAATGGGAAATATCACAGAGGAGCAGGGTGAATCCAGCAGAAAGCCCTGCCTGGAGTTTTGACCTGTCTTCAAAAGAGAATCTGTACAGCTTAGTTCAGCACAAGTTTTTTTTTTCTCTGACAACTCAGCAGCTCCTACTTTTCTTTGATAGATATTTGCTTGTGGCAAAAATGTTTATTATTATTAATTATTATTTTCCATAGCTTGGCAAAAGAGTGTGTCAGACTTCTTGCCCAAAACTGTTGCCTTCAAGGTGCTTTGGATTCCAAGGCCACCCTTGCAATTTTCAACAAGAGGTTGCAAAATAACATTCTGGCTGATAACAAAGGCACGACTATAGAAGAAGTGGGCATGAGTATTGAACTGGTTTGCCTGCACTCCTGACTGACTTGCTATTAGAGAATGTGTGGATATTTTTTCAAGGGAAAGAAAATATAGAAACATATCCTCCCATGCCAGTATGCTGATATAAGGGAATAAAATAACGTGTGAAACACTTAAATGTTGGGAAAAGAAATTCAATATAAACCCTAATGTTGGTAGAAAGATAGAGAGAAAGGCATAGTTAAAGAAGACGTTTCAAAGGCCGAGTTTTGGAACAGTATGATAAATCCACCGTACTGCAAAAATCTGTAATATTTTATGTTTCCTGCAACATGGGCAATTTGTGGTGACAAGTTTCAGAGTGACTATTAGCAACTCTGAGCAACTTTGACTAACATTAACTAGCTCTTTGACTGTTTCAAAAATCTGTTCATTTTGATGCCAGCTCTCTGGACACCCCGTCCTTCATATTTTAGATGTTTCCCATCTCAGCACACCTGATTAAAACTGACTAATTATCATACTTGTTCTGAACTTTCTGACATTAAGATGAGATAATTAGACAGTTTGAATCAAGTGTGTGGGAGCAGTTAGAAACTAAAACATGAAGAACAGTTGGTACTCAGAAACTGGAGTGAAAAACTGTAAAATAGTGAATTTTACATTTCCAAGTATCCAACATTATCAAGATCTTTTTCTCTATATGCAGGATTTGCAAGTTTAATCACAACTGTGGTTGTTTAGAAGGTAATCATCTTGCATGGCCTTAATGAAGCTCTTTTTTGTATCAGTAAAATTTGTTCCATAAATTAATTAAACTTAATAGGTTTTCTACATAGATTAAGAATAATAAAAAATGTGAATTGATTAAAAATTATTTTTGCCATAGGCTTCTCCCAAGAGCTTGACATATTAATTTAGAAAAAATGACTTTATACAGAAATACAAAAGAATTTTCCTGGAGCCTGTTCAAGTTCACTATTGTTTCACTACTAAAAATAAACCTGTATTATGATCATACTTGAGTTATTGTCTACATTTATGGACAATATACATGAAGAGGGTGTATATTGTACTTATTCTTCTAAAATATTTGGTTGGTAGAAAATAATTATTTAATAAAAATGACTGTATTTTTTTTTCTGAGTGGGTTAATTGAATTAATATTAATCACCGCCACAGATTTTCTAAGTTGGTACCAGGAGGCCATAAATTATTAATACTAACCATAATAATTTTCTGAAAATAGTTTTAGTCAAACTTATTGCACATTTTATTTAAAACATTTGTTATTACTATGTGGAAATATTTAAGCAATTCCTCAGAGCAAAATTATTATTTAAAAAGACAGAAATCCATGGATATGAGATGAATTAATAAATAATGTGAACAGGATATTACAAACAAAAGTCATATCCTGCATGGATTTGGCATTTCCTTTGGGACAGAAATTATATTGACATATAGGTGACGCTTAGCTGAAGTATAGCTGGTGTCATGCATTATTCAATTAATCATGATTTCCAGATTTTTTTTCAAGGTTTGCGCTTGTTTTGTTGTTACCACAGTGGTGTTACTTGAGGACAGACCTAACTTTGAAAACCTTGTGAGGAATACTAATTTGGCACAATGGCCTTTTCAAGAGAGTGGAGGAAAATGCAGTTCTTATGTGTCATGGCAGCAGCTGCAGCTGACAGAATTATCTATTTTTCCCTCAAATATCTCAGTTGATATTTAATTTAAAATGATCTCCTAAAAGGCTTCCATGGGCAGAGTTACACAACTGGGAAGATTTAAAAAACAAAAAAACAAAAAACTAATTCTTGCTTTAAAAAACAAAATACAAAAAAATTATTTGCCTTTCATTAAAAGAACCATGACAGTTTAGTCTATACATATGCTAATCTGTCGTCCTTCAGGTCTGAGTGCTCTTCCAGTGCCAGATTGGATGTGACAGCATCATATGACTATACCTACATCTGAGAATTTTGCTGCACGCTTGAGGGTTGTGCTCTGCTCCTCTGAGTTGACTTCACTTTTCCGCTTGCCATAAAATGAAGTTAAAGTGATGAGATGAAACCCTGACTGAGACAGCAGCAGGACAGAGCTAACCAAAGACAATCCACCACCCTGACAGCTACAGCAGTGGCATAATGTGGCTTGAAATTTAGCACAGGCTTCTTTATTATCAGGAAGCTTAGCTCCTTTTGCCAAACGTGCATATATTCATCCAAGAATTGAGAAATTTCAGTTCCTTCAATAAGACGTGGTCCTTCCTGCAGGCTCCCTGCTGATAACATGAAAATGAAGTTATAACTGAACCATAAAAGTGGCATCCAGGGTTAATTATTACGGACTTTATTGAAGACAAAAATAATTCATGGATTAACATAATGACTGAATAATCTATTTTTTATTAATCTTTTTAAAAACGTAATCCCTCAAAACCAATCAGTTCTCTGAGTTAAAAGCATTTATTTTACAACTTTCAAAGAAATCATGGTTAGCTATATAAAAAAAAAACAATGAAACTGGAACCGCAATTCTCTAAAATCATCTTTGAAGAAAATGATGATATATATACTAAGTGTATATAGTAATGGCCATATTGTGAATGAAGTAGAACAGTGGAGTGGAAATAATTAGTAAATTACTCAAAGTTAAAACACGACATTCCTACACATCTGATAATAACTTGGAAACTTTTTCTGTTTCCAAATTATTTCTGTTTGCAAAATGCCATAATAATAGCACAGATATCTTTAGGAGTATATGTTTGTTCACAAAGTGCTTGTGGACAAACTACTATACAGGATTCTAACCAACAGCAAAGGGATGTCTGTTGGTTTTTAGCGTAGCTCAATTATAAAACATTTAAAAATGATTCTTTAAACTTACAACATTTAATTTAAGATGCAAACTAATATGATGAGCGTATTTGCATTATTTTTTAATTGATAATAGTAAAACTTTTCCAATTAAGACATGAGATTTTAATTGCCAGTATTTTGCTAGACATTCACAAATTGCAGTGGTGCCCTCAGTGATTAAGAAGTAATCAAAATAAGAGGAAGAAAAAGTAAAAAGAATGTAAAAAGTATGAAGACAAATATGCAGATAACTTTAAAGTACATAGAGTGTGGTGACTTTTAATGTTGCATTTGTAGTTACTCCACAGGAATGACCAAGGGTGAGAAGGAACAACATCAGCAAGAGCATGTAACTGTGTGAATATCTGTTAGTGTAAAAACTCTCTGGCAGTCTTTGAGGTGCAATGAATGGGTATAAATGTGAGAGCAGGGGGTCCATGAGTCTGTGTGAGTGTGTCTGCAGGGGAGCCGAGTGGGAGCAGAGTTGAAGCAGCAGGAAGGTGGGGTGGACGGATGGCTCTCACAGCTCTTGGAAAGAAGCTGACCCTCAGCCTGGTGGTTGTGGTCTTAATATGATTGTAACATTTCCTGGACAGCAGTGGTCCGAGCAGTTTCTGTTCTGAGTGGATGGGATCAGCAGCAGAGGATGAGACCAGATGAGGTAGCGAACTCTCTACGATCCGCTGGGACATTTTCACTACCCAGGCCACATACCTTTTGTCCTGGACTGACGCACCACACAGTCATACTGAGGCAGAGTATACTGCCTCAATAAATACTATATGCAGTTTACTTACAGACCACAGTTCTTTAAGCATCATTTAGTCTTTATCTCACTAAATGATATGAAGACTGCTAATATGACTAATTTGAAAGAAGATAACATTACATTCAGTCTTAAGTCTTTAGGGTTCAAGTTTAAATCAAGTTTGAAGTCTTTATTATTATGACTAATAAGTACAATCCAGGTGTGGCTGAAACTAGAGTCCACATCTCTGAAAATAGGCCATGGGAGATTGGGGGTATAATTTACTAGGTTCTGGGGTATAATGGAAGAATTCCTTTGTCGAGTGGTATAAAAAGAATACTAAACTCCATTGACTTTAGAAGTGACTTTGACTATTCCTCTTGAAAGTGAACAGAATGATTACCATTAAAACATTTCAGTTTTGAAATGTTTTAATGTTCTTCATTTTAATTGTCTTATATTGGGGCTTTTTAATAGATATAGATAGTAGAATTGGGCTATTGTCGTGTGCATGTTAAGTCTGGAATCATTAATGTTAACAGAAGTGTCAAAGTCAAGTCTTAAGATACAACATCGACTATATGTTACAATAACATAGAAGAACCATGTAAACAAAATACAGAGATTAATTTTTTATTTCACAATGACTTGTGCACATAAACTTTGGATGTATGTCCACAGTGAATTACATTTTCATGTTAAAAGAGACATCTTCATGTTAAAATATGATTTGTTGCCATGAATCGACTTAATCATTTTTCTCATCTGGTCCTCAGTTGTGTGTGCCTTATATGCATGTTGTGCAGTCAAGTGTAAAATCTCACAATGCAGCTTTGCTTTCACTGACAGATTATGATCTACTGCTGTGATGAAAAGAGCAGTGCTTGGATTTCACGTCGACGGCATGCAGTAGCGCTCACGCAGTGACTGTTCAGCATTTTTCCTGGAGCGATGGCTCATTTTTAATCTCAGCAGAAAAGGTTCAAATCCATTTGGGCTATTGTCTTTACAGTGGTTCCTATGAGGTCCCACTCCACAGTGCAGCTAATGAGCGTGAAACAAAAAGAAGATATCATACAACTGTGACTGAACGGCAAAACAATATATTATTCTGTGTCAAAGTCGTACCTGATGTAAACATAAAAATGTCTTAAAAAGATGCTTCTGGTCAATCATCACATTATTGTTTTAAGACAGCTTGACATTTACATTGCACTGAAGCCAAGATCATAATATCAAACATATTAATTTGTGTTTTTGCGCTGCCATTTCATAGAAAAAATAAATACTTTTTTGTTGTGTTAGTTGTTTGTGGATGAGATACTGAGGTGATATGACTTCCTTTCTCTGAAGCCTCGTTTATATTCGTGGCAAATGTCGAATTAAATCAGATCTAAAAACTGATCCATGTATGCAGGATACAATGACACAATGAGAATGCACTGAGACATTACGACTCAAGTCGTGTTTAGAAGTGTTATGTGAAAAAGTGTAGATATAAATTTATCCTGGATCAAAAAAAAAAAAGCTGCTGCTCGTAACCAGCACCGTTTGTGTGCAATACCTTTTAGATTGTTAGCTTTTAAAATAAATATTTAAAAATGTTAGAAGCTACAAACACAGGATGTCTTTCACTGCAAACCTACCGCTTTATGTTAATTTCTGCAATGACAGTGAACAAAAGCAGCTGTGACTGCAGCACCAAAGCTCCAGATCTGCCCTGTCAGTGCTGCAAGCTGTGTTTTCACGGGTCTTTGCCAGCATGTTTCAGACTTAAAACGGGCACATTTCTGCCTCTCAAAACTGGTGTTTTGATGTAACAATATACTGCTTTTCTTACATGCTACAATTTATTATGGAGCAAGGGGAGGGGATAAGTGTTGTTGCACATTGTGAGCCATGCAGAGCCCATGGGAATACAACAAGCAGTAAAGCTGCTGTTTAAATGCAAGCATATGTTTTTAGCCTTTCTTCAGAGCATTGTTGAGGATGAAAATGACATCTTTAGTTAGCAGAGGTGAAAAGATGTGTCGCAGCTCAATCAACTGAGACTTTTCTGTTTGGTAACAAATAAGTCTTTTGCCTTGCAGAAGTTTTCCTTATTCTTCATATCCCTACTTCTTTTTCAACAACTTTATATGAAAAAGTTTCCCATAATCATACAGTAAAAAGTAAAATGACACATTGTGACCTCAATCTCTTTAAATAAAAATTTGAAACCATGGAATGTATTTCTAAAACAATATCGAAAGCCTAGAACATCTATCAAAGTACTGTTTTACTTCATCAATCATTCACTATCCAATCCATTATCCAAAAGTGAAAAGTATTGCAGAACTTAAAACCTAACAAGACATGTTTCCCCACAATAAACTGTCTGGCTTGGGATTGAGCAGAATAATCAGTAAATCAGACAATGCTAACTCTTGAGGATTTGTGCGGATCCAAAACACCAGTGAAGCCTAATACCTGTTTGAACTGTGACAGCAAGTAGGGGCAAGAGCAAACATGTACATTGTTTTATGGTGAGGTTTGACATAAATTGAAATTCAGCCTTAAAACTGAAGTTCAATTCATTCAGGAAATGAATGGCCTTTACATCAGAAAACGAACACTCTGATCATACCAACCACAATGTGAACCACGGCAGCATCATGCTGAATTTTTCTTTTCGAAAGGAACAGGATAATTAACAGCTGCTAAAAATTTTCAATTAGAAAACAAAAACAAAAAAATCCATTCTCTTGAGCAAAAATAAAAAACCAGGGTTAGAGTTGATGGAAGTCAAGTCAAACTTATTTGTATGGCACATTTCAGGAAAAACAGTTAAATGCAGTGCAATCTTGGAAGAAAAGCAGGATTTTCTTTTTTTAGTTCAATTAGCGTTATTTTAGCACAACACTAATAAATAAACCATTTATTTGGAGTTGTTATCTAATTTTATCATATAATAATATACAAGACTGTGCCAACTATATACATCTGGCAGGTTATATTTGATAAGGAATATTCTGGAAATCTCAAAACCAGTAGTGCCAACAGCAACCTTTTAAGTACCCATTGATAGATTTTAGTGGTAAAATACAGAGTAGAAATATAGGCATAAATAAAACAAAAGTTCCTTTATACAGTACAGATATAGAGAAAAATACACAAAGACATTGCAGTAGGGAGTGGGCGGAGTAGGTACAGAATGCTCATTATTGTCTGGTTTTAAATTGAGTTTATTCAAAACATGTAAAACAAATGAATAGTGATTGTGGGGAAATACTTTTTCTCAGTGCTATATAATGAAAATGCAATCTGAAAATATATGTCAGCCATCCATTTAAAAAAATATATTTCAATCTGAATTGATATATCCCTCTAAAATTTGTAAAAAAAAAAAAAAAAAAAAAAGAAAAGAAAAGAAAAGCGGAAATCTTGAGCAGCTTCCTGTTCTTGTGAAATATTCCTTTGAATTATCTCTCCTGCATCCTTTGGTTCTGTCTCCCTCTTTCATCCTTCCCTCTGGTGTCATAGTATCTGCTTGCTGTATTTTTAAGTGTCTGAAAAGTCAAGGTGAGAAGAAACATCTAAAAATGAAGCAACACTCTCTGAGCCATCTGTGACTAATTCATCAACCAGTCTTCATCTATAAAGGATATGTCTTTGGCACTTCTTTAGAAGACACTTGATAGGGTGCACCTGCAGATGACTTTGATACTGAAATTCCTCCAGGATGACCTGATTACAGGAACAAGGATTTTTGGGGATCCGGTGACAAGACAGCATCATAGTGTTCTTCCAGGTGGCAATAATTTCCTCTCAAGTTTCAGTGTTCAAAAAACCTGGGGTCCAAGTCCCCTAGAGATGTGTAAATATTTTTTTTTTTTCTTTGTAAGGTCTAAAAATTTGGTTTACACTTTTACTAAATAATAACACATTTAATGAATATCTGGTACAGCTGATAATCCACTTACACAAATATTTTAATCTGAATTGATATCTTCCTCTAAAATTTTTATGGAATTAATTAAAAACTTGAAAGCAAGAAAATCTTTGCGTGAACAGTGCAACCGGATGTTTTTTTTTAAAACTCACACCTTATGGACATAGTCTTTACACAAGAGAGATGAAGAGTTTTAAGGATACTTTCTTCAGAGCAAATGATATCCTGATTTATTTATGTTAACAATTACCAAAACAAAATTGCCAGTATTTAAGTGCAACAATATCATTAGAAGAAGAATGGGTACAAAGAGTTTTGCATTATCAAAGGCTATGCTTTCATACTCTGAATAGTATGAACCTGAATAGTATGAACCGAACCTTCAGCTGAGACTCAGGTGATGAAGTGTGTAAATATGTCAAATACAGACATCAGCACTTCCGTAAACCCCATGACAAATTTTCAAAAACATCCTTCCTGACATCGTATTACTACGACAGTGATACTCAAGTTCTAGAATGCTGCCTCTTATATAAAAGGTTTGAAATGTCTTCCAGAAATTCTATGTCTATGTTATACATTTTACATTTTGTGGTGTCGCTGCCGTTTAGACATGCAGAAGTTGAAAGATGCTGGGATTTGTGCATTTTTAATGGATGTTGAATTCCAACATGATTTAAAAAAAGTATGATCCAGAGATTTTGGAACCGCTTAAACATTGCCAAAGTTGTCAGAATAGGATTAAAATAAGAAGTCTTTAATTCAATAATTTCTCAAACCTCAGTCACTAGTAAAGAAGGATGTTTTGTTTTTCAAACTATACAGAAATAGAGATTTCTGAGATTTTATTTTTTTAAGTCCTGAAGTCATGAGGCAAATTCCTCATTGTGACACTTTCTTACTACTTTTAGTTAAGATTGAAATGCAGTGCGTTTCTCTGCTGCTGCTGTTGTCTGTCAGGATCTTATAAGTCATTCAATTTAGAGATCAACTTAGCTGCACTTTAGTTTCCATCAAATATTAAAAGTACCCTTGTGGCTTGTGTGAATCCTGTATGCAATAGTTTAGTATTTCTTTTGGTTTGTATGACTTTTCAAATAGAAACCTCTGACATGATTTTCTTCACTGAACCATTGTTGAAACAAAACCATTTTATTGTCATTATAATCACTATGGGCATGCAAGGTAAGTAAGTCTCTATAGCCAATATAATTAGACATTGATTTATTGATTAGTTTAGACAAAAATGCTTACGTTTTACCCTAAGCAGGTAAAACTTAAGGTAATAAACCAGTTTCTACAGATACAACACAAAGATAGTTTTACTTAGACAACAGTTTTCTAACATAAGATATCAGCTGTCAAAACAGCTATGAAGTCAAACTGCAAACAATATAAGTATAGATTAATGTTGTAGGGTCATGCAGTTTTATAAAGTGTGATCAAACCCAGATTCTGCAAGAAAGAGAATTATTTTTTACTCCTGTGGCAATAAAAGCAATCATGTACTTGATAAATCTACAAAACATTTTCATTGATTTTTAATGAAAGGCAATCTCACAAAGTAAAGTTAAAAGGAAAAAAATATATAAGGCAGAGAGGCACAATGTATGCCGTCTATGCTTTATGTGCTTTTTGGCATTGTGACATCGTATCTGTGGCTTTATCACATTTGATTACTCTTCTGCAAGGCACAAAATGTGCAATAACCATTTTCATTAAACACCATTTTAAATCAAATGTACTTAGAAAATGTGTTTCTGTAGTGCAATATTTTGTGCTCTCACAAAGTAACTAGAGATGTACCTGGTAAATAGTTTATTGATTAGTACAGAGCAAGTACAGTGCCAGGTGTTGAGCTTTGTTTTTCTTTTTCCAGTCCTCTGCTTCAGTCTAAAGAAGGATCCCCGCCTTCTCTTTTCTCAGTCTGCTTTGAAATTTGTGTACCTAACATTGTGAGGAAATTTAAGAAGTTTGAGGAAACAGAAGCACCAAAATGCTAAACAGTCTCAGATATCTGTGACTTTATTTAAAGCTGTGGAAGGTAAGAAGTAATTCAAACAATTCAACATTAATATGATCATGCATTTGTAATATTTTTACACAAGCTGAATGCCTTATATCACAATCACCAGTTGAAATTTTACAAGACATCTGTTGCCATCAAAGTGACATTTATTCTCAGAAGGTTTGCCTTTTTTTCTCTTTTTTTTTGCAGGACATTGGTATGCTTGAGCGGCCTTTTGCAGTCGAGTTCTTTGATTTAACATATGTGATGTATCATGAAGCGCAGAAAAAGACAGTGACAATTTCAGTCTTGTCTTCATCAACAAGATGCAGTTCTCCTCATAAACAACAATATTTTTGATCAATTATGTTTTCTCTTTAATCATCACTGACTTCATGGTTTGTTTGTTTTTCTGCATTGGCATATAGAATAAACTTTTATTAAATCTGGTTGTTGTATAATAGTAATGTGGCTGTGTTTAATGTTTAAGTGATATGTACATTTTTGTTATTAATATTGCTATTTTGTGATCTTATAGCCAATTTCCATATTCAGCAAAACAATAAAAAATAACTTTAAGAGTTGTAACATTTTAGTTACAATTCTTTGTTTTTCAGACAAAAGCCTTGTGATTCTGTAGTAAACATCTGTCTCACAACAACAATTGTTTTCTCTGAAGGACCTCAGTTTCAAGGTAATTTGCTTTCAATAGTAAACTGTATCCTTGACAAAAAAAAAAAAAAAAACTGGATAAATTCCAAACTGGATTGTGAAACTTTTACATCCAGTCAGTTAAACTTTTTACATGATGCTACAGCCAGCACTTCAGTATGAGCCAAGATAATGACTCAACCACAAGCCATGATGGACATAGGTTTAGAGCAGAGTTTCTCAAACATTTTCAGGCTGAGGACCACTTAACCTGAAATTGCCAACCAGAAATGAAAATATTAGTCTCTAAACTCACATTTTCTTTGTTCATCTAAATTAGAAGAGAGGTGCTGTTTGGTAAATATGACTGGCTGTGACAAAACTGTGAACATGAAGACTGATGTACTTGGGCGTTTTTTTTTCCAATTATGTCAAATACATGGAAATAAAAAGAAGCTATTTACTAACAAGTGTTATGTGAATTAATAGCATTTGCACATATGTTACTACAATTAAATTAGGCTTGAGTTGCTTTAACAGAAACAAAAAAAAAAAAAAACATTTTTCGCATCATTAAATATAAAAACCATTGTGGCTGTGGTTAATAAAACAGTATGTGTTTTGATTGATGATCAAAAATATTTTTGATTGATGAGAAGATGACCTATGGATTGTTCTCAGCACATGGTTTTATCAGTCACTGTCTGTAATAAAAGTAAATTCCAATCATAAGCAATTTAAAATATACTTAGACTATGTTTTGGAAACCAACACCTTCCAAGAGTTGGGTGGAAAGACACAAGACTGTTTTACAATACAATACATTTTTTCAGTTTTATTCTGGTCATCTTGTTTAAACAAAAAAAAAGTCATCAGGATCTTGTTTTGTGCTTCTAAATTGGTTGATTGACAGTGACAAATATTTACTAATAATAAAGGGATAGGAGTAGCAGTGTGTTTTAAATGCATGTGTCTAAAAAAGTGATCATATTTAGTTTGCATAATTTGAAACCATTAGTCCCAATGTCACATTTAGCAAAGTTATTAGGAACAACCCAAGACCAAATACAAAATTCTGTTCATGAGCCTCCGGATAAGTGAAGATGAAACACTCATTCACATGCGGCAGCATGATAATTTTCACATGGACCACAGCAGATTTGTGTTTAGTGATTATACATAGGAGTTTTAGTAAATTTATTCCTCCTGCTGAGTGGAAACTGGCTCCAAATGGGTTTCAACATGACTGTTGTCTTCAAGGTTGCTGAGTGCTTTTTCACAGCTTATGCAGCTCCCTGTGTGATTTTGTGGTTATTAACAAAACACACCAAAGGGAACTGTTCTGTTTTTGTTCCCATTCTACGCCCCAGATTTTTAGTAGAGCTTTCAGTGATGCCTCTAGCAGAAGTTGCGTAAGACTTGTGAGGTGTCAGTGAGTGTCAAAAATGAAGGAAATGCTGAACTGAAGGGAAGAAGAAAACTTTTGAAAGTGGTCTTACAAGCAGGATTTGTTCCTACTGTTGTGATCCGTGTTTTTCTGTTGTGTTTATTTGAGTTTTCTGTGTCCTGAGTCTCCTAGTTGTCCTGTCTTCCCCTTGATTGCTCCCAGGTATGCCTTGTTTCCTCAGTGTATTTAATCCCTCCTGTATCTGTTGTTCCTCGTTGGGTCCTTGTCGTAGTTTGTCGTTGTTTGACGTTGTCGTTACTTGTCGTTTGAGCTGCCTGTTTGACCAGTGCTTCCGGTGTGAGCCCTGGCTTCTGCTCAGCTGTGCTGCCTGGCCGCGGACTTGTTTTTGTTTGACTGTGTTTTCTGGACATTATCTTCAATTAAATTACCACTACCACCTCATGACACCTACATGAGGCCAAGGATATGGTGCCTAATTAAAAGCAATAATCACTTAAACATTGCTAGTATAAATAGCTTCTCCCAAACAGGATAAAATTTAAAAAAATTGCATGGCTCAGTATGGCTGCATATCATGCAGCAAACTCTCGTGTGGATCCTGCCATTTCTACTTTCTCAAAGGAATGTCCAAAATAATACTTTCCCTGATGTTGTAATGTGCTTCCAATAATAATGATGATAATAAAAAAAAATTCATGTGTGCAATTATACAGTTGCTCATGAAGATTAATAGAAGATCAGAAAGCCGAAGTGCATCTGGTGTAATCATTCCTGCTTACAGTTTCACTTCAACCAAAGTAATTTATTTTTAACCAATACTTAAATAACTTATGTTAAAATGTAACATTAATCTTCTTTGACTCATTACAAATGTTTTTCATGTTGTTAATAATTTTAGTCTGTGTACAGCACAGTGTACCAGATTGTTGGCCCCTTGCTGTCAGCACTCAGGACACCGAGTTATTTTTGGCAGATGTGCATTTATTAAGTCCAAATGTATTAGCCGTTAATATTTTCTGATAATATTAATATTATCTGCAATTAGCAATGAAATATTTATCCAACAATTTATTTCTTCCTTGAACTTCTTAGACTGGACACCAGAAGATAGAACATACATGTCTATTCATTTATGGGATGAATCAAAATAGTGTCCTTCCATTGTGGGAATTGTATTAAACTGTGTAAATAGTGAGATCCTGTTCATTTTATTCCGTCCTTTTATTATAGCTACTCTATTTTTTTTTCTTTACAAAACTACCTTTGTATAATTTCTGTGATTTCAGCCTTTCAAATAGAAAACAGTCATCTTACTTGGAACTTTGTGAATATATTCCCAACTATTTACCTTTCATAGATTTGTATAAATGTTTATTTTTTACTAACTGTTTGTGCTTCATTGAAATAATAATAATAAAAATTTCTAAAATTCTAAAAACATGATGTAAACTACTGTAATTGCTTTTGCATACTTTCTGTTGGAGATGTTAGAGTTGTCTGTGCCTGCTGCAGAAAAGCATCCCTAAAACATGAGGCTGACACATCTCTGTTTTTCTGCAAGAGCAATATACAGTGTTAGTTTTCTGACACACATGGCATGCATGCTGGCTCGAAAGTGCAGTTTTGGTCTAATTTGACCTGAGAATGTTTTTGTCATGTTTGCTGTGTCCACTGTAAAACTTTGTATGATCTACTTTTACAAATGCTTTAATCATGGTACCCATCAATGGAGTGTGCAACATTTAGTTGATTAATTCAGCAAATAAAAATGTCTGATGTCATAAGATGACATACATTGGTTTTAGTTATCTATATTCATGTCAGAGGGAATTAATAAAAGTGTGCCTGTTAAATATTTTACTTCAGGTTTGTATTGTAGTGTAATTTCTTTTTTCTGCGTACCTTATTTTTTTAATATTTAAGGTGAGACCATACATTTTTCACTGGAAATTCATTCAATTACTTCTTTCCATTGATGTAGTAGTATAAATATGTATTTGTGAAAATGTTTCTAATAATAATAAGACACATTATAGAGAGCAAAAGAAAAGGTTTAGAGCACCATTTTAAGTGAGACCTACTGATATGTGATTAGTCATATTTGTTGCCGAACTCAAAAAGCAAGTGATACCTGAAGTGATCAGCAGGGCAAATAATTAAATTCATTATATTTCCACTTTTCACACATACTGAAACAATTTTGCCACAATTCATCACCGAGGGAATTTAGTTTGTCAGTTGCAAAGGACAATTAAATTATTTTATTACTCTCTCTCAGATATGTATGAATTATTGAAAAAAAAAAGTTTATTCAGAAAAAGAAGAGAAAAACCAAAGGGAAAACTCAGAGTAGACACAGAAAAAGAAAATGTGGGCTGAGGAAATTTTATTAAACTAGTGACAGCCAAGACTACCTTAAGATCACACTAATTATCTTTTAGTACAGATATAGTGATGGACCCCTCTGCTTGCACATACAGGAGTCCTTACAGCAATTCTGCTTGGATCATCAACCTTTCTGGGGGACAGAGAGACATGGGATCTGAGCTTATATGGCTTAATTGTTTGTATTTGTTTTTGGAGTTAACATTCTCACTGATTTGTCAAAAGACAGCAGATTTTGTTGCAAGATTGCAAATATCACTATTATTGTTCCCACTGCTCTTTTTTGTAAGATCCTTAGTCATGAAACAGAGAAGAAAAACAACTGTTCTGTAGATGTAGAGTGCAACTTCTGTCAGAAATTTGATTCAAATTTTCTGCATTCAATTTTTTAGCAAAAGTTCTGTCCCTTAATAATCATATGTTTTTAGGTTAACTTTTCACATTCATCATTTAAAAAATTGGTTATAATGTTCATCTTGTATTTCGTTTTCTGTTTAGAGTACATATTTCAGGTAAACAGAACATACGTCTTTATTGCATTATTTTCCAAGCTAGATTCAATAGGTGTTCCAAGAATGTTTGATGTTCTTCAAAATTACCGAAATGCATGGTTTGACTTCATTTATTTAACAAATTCTTGTAAATGCATAAAGAAAATGCAAAATGCATGGATCCTGGTCAAAAACATCTGAGGTTGACATATTTTTGAATTGCAATTGGAACTTTCCAATCAAGTCACGTAATGTTCATTAGTTATTAGTCCAGCTTTCAACTTATATATTGTATGACAATCTAATAAAATAGCATATATTTTATCAAGCATGTGTTAGATAAAGAATAAAAATGTGTTGATCCAACAGATTTCTGCAGTCTCTAAAACCAAAATTTTTAAAGGATGCTGCTTTTTTTTTTGTTTTATTCAAAAGTTTAACCACACTGAAAAACTGTTCTGAAAATTGAAAGCATGCCACTCATCATTTTTTTTAATTTGTTTTAAATTAGAAATAGAGTTACGCCTGCCATCTTCGTAAAGTGGCATAGTATGAAAAGAAAATCTGTTGACCTGAGTGTTGTGCTGCAAGTTATGAGCATCCACAAAAACTGTGAACTGTGTTGACATGGCGATTCAAAATTTTGAATATTTCTTTGTAGTGTGGATAAAAAGACATATATTAGTGGTTGCCTCTGTATTTTTTTTTTCCACTTTGACAGATTTCAGTAAAAGTGACGGTAAAATCAAAGAAACCAAAATCTAATGGTCTCCTGTAAGTGTCAAGCTGACAATCAGCTGAGGCGACCTTCTGCTCTTCTTGTCCTTTCTAAATGTCCATCATTGCTATGAAAAAGTGTGAACATTATGTGCCATCACAATACCTTTCATTTGTCATCTTTATTTCTCTCCTACGAGAAGCCTTTTTTGATAGATAATGACCAGGTCGAGAGGAAAAAAGTCAGACAACCAAATGGTATCTTTTTTAGAAGATACACTGAGAAAAATGACACTGGTTAATGTCACTGAAGTGTCATGAAGAATCATGTCAAGTTTGCCAAATTGCTTCAGGATTAGTTCTACTCATAATTGTAATTCAGTTTGTTCACTTGTGTGATACTAATGTCTTGAAAGTCAAATAAAAACATGAAGCTTTTTGAAACCTTCTCAAATCAAAATTACATTAGGATCATTATCTGATGTTAAACTTGCATTTTACAGAATGCATCTTTTGAAATGCAAAACATTGAGTGTTTAGTAGTTTTGTTTTATTTTGTGTGTATTTTGGGACCAATGTATTAATATCACATGTCCAAAATCAAATAATCCAACAGAATAATAATGATCTGTACATTAATATTGTGCCACCTTCAGATTCACTACAATAATCCTCCCTCTCTCTGCTCATTTACCTCTCAATATGACAGATTAACAAGTAGAAACAGTTAAAACTTGTTAATTTTTATTTTACATTTTCTGTGGAAAAAAAACAAAACAGCATATAACAGTGTTTTAATTCTTCAAATAAAAAAAAGAATTAATAGGAGCAGTTAAAATTTGGGGAAATAAGGAAACTGAACATCTAGTTAAAATTAAAAAGAACTTCAGTTTTCTTAATTCTGAGTCCCTTTGCTCCTCTTAATTTCTACTTTTTCCATTTTTATTTTTTTTCTTCATGTGGAAACAGAATTTTTCTACAGCATTCTTGTCTGTCTGCTGGGTGGTAAAAAGAGTCTAAGTGATTCTACCTCAACCAGGTCTTATTCTACAGAGTTAGGTTATCCTGAGTTGTCTCACTAGTGATGCTGCTAATGGCTTGGGCTGCTGAAGGTCAAACTGGCCACTTTTCTTCACTATATCTTTCTTCAACTCTTAATTAATAATTTGGCAGCTAGCTATACCTATTCTCAGTTTTTTTCTCTCTAAAGAGGCTACATATGGTCTGGCTTTCTGTTTGGCTGAAGTAGCATCATGGAAAGGGCATCAGTAAGAGCAACTGAAGCAGTGACTGTAGAGAAGAGATTGTCTAAGGTTGCCACAAGCTCGACGAGGAGGAGTGAAAGCTGCACATCAATGACTCAATACAGTCTGCTGGGTTTCCTCAGACAGGAAACCTTTTGAACTAATTTGAATAATGAGCTGAACTTAATGCACTGTTTGATAACTGAGATTAATTGACGTGTATGTCTGATGGGATGGAAATCACATTCTTATATATGACATGTTGTTTTCTTAAAACAACAGTAATCCATATAGAAATTGGAACAAGTTCATAGATCATATGTAATAGAGAATACTGTTTTTTGTGTTATATTGATTTGATTTAAAATTTCTGAATATTAACTGGGCCTGTTTGTTTTGATGAGACAGTTGACAGTCGCATGAAGTAAAGTGAATGGAATTTAACTGAGATGGATTTTCTATAATCATACAATTCTATACTGTGTTGTACACTAAAATCAAAAAGACAGAAAGAGAAGCATCGTTACAGGTAGACTTAAACTGTGAAAATATTATTTTTAGAACAGGGCTGTAAAGACAGATAAGCAAGCTTAATATTTACAAGTTGAAATATTTCCATTCTGGCGCAGATGTTAACTAGATCATTTGAGAAAAATTGTAGTGTTTCATCTCTCCCAAACAAAGATAAGGATTGAAATAAACATCTTCCTGCTTCATTTCTACTAAAAATATGTACAAGCTTTATTTCTCTGAGAACAAAAACCATCATTTGAACCCAAGTTGTCAGTCTGAAAACTCTGTCAGTCATAATTAACTCCCAGTGAAAGTTAAAATGGTTATGCTGCTGAATTAATCTTCTGCGCATATTATGTGCGAGAGAAAATCTAGATTAATGAGTACAGATATTCATTTCTTTGTTTTTTCCCTTTCAGCTGTAGTTGTTGCTGACAGTTACAGCTTTCTAAAATAGAAGGGACTCGTCTACCAGAAATACAGGGGATAGCAATGGTGAATCGATTCAGTGTCTCCAGTTAATTTTCCCAACGCTCTTTGCAAATTCCAAATAAAATATACTGATATGTTTATTCAGAGGCTTCCTCTATATTTGGCCTGACCCATTTAAAGACAGGGTTCATTTATTATTTTCCAGCTGTGGGATTGTTGGAGAAATTGTGATATTATTAATCAATTATTTGTTATTCTCATTGATCTTTATAATGTATCTTTAATTGATGCTTTCCTTAAAGTTAATCTCATTATAGAATTAAGAATGTTTCTTGTATTGTTGATTTACTCTGATTCCTTTCTCAGAAGGCCTCACTGACAGAGAGCAGAAACAAAATCTTCCTGCAGGTTTACCTCTTGGTGAAGAGCTCTGCTTCGGTTGAGTTGCTGGCCTCCAATAAAACCATCATTGCTAAGATCACTACATATTTTATTAATCTTTGTGCCTGGAAGGAGATTATCTAGTACAGAATGATTGTGTGTTAGTTAGTGAATAACATTTGACGCTGTAGCTGTTTGCCCCCTCCCTTTAGAGCTACAGCGTCCTTGTGATTAGGGATCCTAGAAACAATAAAATAGAGGAGCAGACAAAATGTGCTTCAGAGCGGTAGGAGATTGTAACTGAAGCACATCTCTGTCCGTTCTCCTCGCGAGTGAAAAAGAATCTAACTCTTTTGTCTTTTCTGTCTTTGTTAATGTATGTTTAACAGGTGTTAACCCTAACATTTTTGGTCCTTCGAGCCGGATGTCATATACTGGAAAGATTCCGGCAGGTGTGGCGGACCCCAGTAAGACCGTGCGCACGGCAAGAGAACCTGTTAAAGGACTGGGTTCGGCCTGCCTGCTGGGATCTGAAGGTTGACGACACTCCAGGGAAAGACAAGAGAGGGTGAGTGATTCTTCTTTAAAAAGTGGCGAATGACGTTTTAGAGAGTAAGTCATTCTTCTGTGTGAGAGAAGAGTGACTTCTTCTTTGACTGAAGGTTGTTGCGCGCACAAGTGAAAACCCTGTCAATTCTAGACTCTAACAGGTAAAAGTAATGCACAAAATCCGTGGATAGGCTAACGGAGCCTGGTGCTTCAAGGCTGGAGGCCTTGTCCTGTTCTGGGGAACCAACAATTGTACTATTGTGGGCAATGATAGCAGCCCAACTAATACTAGAAATGTTCTGGGTAATAGCAGCTCAAATAACTAATACCAGCACTGTTCTGGGTAATAACAGCAACTCAAATAACAATTGTACTATTGTGGGTAGTAACAGTAGGCCAACAAAATACCTGCACTGTTTTGGGCAGTAACAGCAGCCCAATTACTGATTGTACTATTGTGAGCAGTAACAGTAGCTCAACTAGTACCTGCAGGCTAAACGGATTGCGGAGTCCGGCGAAAACAGGCGCTTAAGTTCCGTATCAGTATGTAAGAGATAAAAACTGGTGAAGATTGTCCACAACCCTGTAGTGTCTTTAGGAGCAGAACGGACTTGCACATTAATGAAAATAACAAGCGAATATATCTTTGTTTTTATTTTGTGTTTTTCATCTGGGAACAATTCATGTCATAAATGAAAATGTATTTCTTGTAGCACTGTTTACAGAATGAGGATGAGTATTCAGGTATGTTTTCCACCTAGTTCTGTTATCATTGTTTTAGTCTCCTGGGCAAGTATGACGTCAGCAAAATACAGAGATTAAACTTGATATGTGACAAATGATGTTTTTAACACTGGACTGTTCTCTCTGTGAACAATGAATTTAACCCTGTCTTTCGTGCGGATGTCTGGTGGTGGTGCAGTGGTGACAAAATTTTTAATAGATTACCTAGGAAGGTAACAGGGATGTCTGCATTAATTTCTTTATTATTGTCTGTTTCTGTTTATCCAATGACTGCTGATCATTTAATTCATGCTTTAACTGATGTTGTGCCTCAGCAGTGACGTCAGTTGCAGAAGCGAGACCTGACCTGGAGGAATAATGATCCTACATACATCGATGGCATTGGTGTTCCCCGTGGTGTACCAGATGAGTATAAATTGGCCGACCAAATTGCAGCAGGATTTGAGTCCACAATTTGTTGGTGGTGTACATTAAACAAAAACGTTGACAGAATCAACTACATCCATTACAATGTGCAAAAACTGGGCAACTGGACACAGGCAGGCTTTGAGGCGGTGCATGAGCAGCTGGCCGCTACATCACTGATGGCTTTCCAGAACCGCATTGCACTTGACATGGTGCTGGCTGAACGAGGGGGAGTGTGTGCAATCTTTGGTGAAAGATGCTGCACTTTTCTACCCAACAACACAGCGGCTGATTGGCAGCCTGACGAAGGCCATTGAGGGGCTCTGTACCCTTAATGGTAAGATGAAGGAGTTCTCTGGAGTGAATACTTCCAGGTGGGACGACTGGATGAATGTTTTTGGAAAGAACCGAACCCTTGTGTCCTCTGCTTTAGTGTCGATGGCAGTCTTTGCTGCCATTCTAACCTTGTGTGGATGCTGTTGTATTCCTTGCCTGCGTTCTTTGTTTAATAGTCTCATCACTACAGCAATTTAGCCCATGGGGAACCAGATGATGCCGATGTATCCCTTATTGGCGAAAGATCCTGAGTCTGACAGAGAAAGCTCTGATGAGGAGTCTTTTGATGTGTTTCCTGATTCTAAGTTTTGGACTGAGTATAAACTTTGAGTGTAAACGTGTTTGCTTTCTTGAAAAAAAATGAACTCCTAGTTGAAAATTGTTCGAAGTGGCTGTTTAGGAGAGATATGAGAATTAGAACAAATATTTGATAAACAGGGGGGAAATGTTGGAGAAATTGTGATATTATTAATCAATTATTTGTTATTCTCATTGATCTTTATAATGTATCTTTAATTGATGCTTTCCTTAAAGTTAATCTCATTATAGAATTAAGAATGTTTCTTGTATTGTTGATTTACTCTGATTCCTTTCTCAGAAGGCCTCACTGACAGAGAGCAGAAACAAAATCTTCCTGCAGGTTTACCTCTTGGTGAAGAGCTCTGCTTCGGTTGAGTTGCTGGCCTCCAATAAAACCATCATTGCTAAGATCACTACATATTTTATTAATCTTTGTGCCTGGAAGGAGATTATCTAGTACAGAATGATTGTGTGTTAGTTAGTGAATAACATTTGACGCTGTAGCTGTTTGCCCCCTCCCTTTAGAGCTACAGCGTCCTTGTGATTAGGGATCCTAGAAACAATAAAATAGAGGAGCAGACAAAATGTGCTTCAGAGCGGTAGGAGATTGTAACTGAAGCACATCTCTGTCCGTTCTCCTCGCGAGTGAAAAAGAATCTAACTCTTTTGTCTTTTCTGTCTTTGTTAATGTATGTTTAACAGGTGTTAACCCTAACAGGGATGTTTTGTGGCTGAGGTCGTTACACTTACCAGAGTGGGTTAAGTCCAACAGATGTTTTACACAAAAAAGCTGTTATGTCAAAGTGATATCATATTCAGAGCCATCTGTTCTTGACCTTGGTTACATCTGTAGAAAATCAGGCAGGATTTAATCTCATTGCTTACCAATGCATGTTAACCTCAAGCCAAAACATTCATGCAAATTGATCTCAGTAATGACACTTCAAGTTACTTCTGTATCATGTACCACTTCCTCGACTTGTGCTTGCATGTTTATGAGGAATAGCTTTAAAAAGAGCAAATAACCATAATTATACAAACACTGACAACTAGTTTGACATTAAAGTGAGTGTAATAATGGGAAGAGGTCAATTACATTTTAGTCTGGCATGCGCTTACCAACTTGAAGTGTTGCATAAGAGGAGGAACCTCCACATGAAATGTCTATCAACCTCACTACAGCTACATAGAGGACTGCAACCTTCCATGCTTTGCCAAAGTTGGGAAAAGCTGGGCTGCAAGTGAATAATTTGGTTATGTTGTACAGTAAAACTGTCAATAAATGACCACAGTAGTCAGATGATAGTGCAAATCACACTGAGCACATTAAACTTAATTACATTAATCATTCTTGCTGCATAATAGGATCATCAAATATTCAAATTGCAAAGTAGAAAAAATTGTAAATTACTCCATAATAATTGTTTTATATTTTTCATGAGCAATCTCTTAAGTGGTCTGGCATCAGTAAATTATGTTAATCATGTATGTTTTATGGTTTGTTTTACTTTAATAAGTAAGGTTTACTTCTTCATAAAATAAATCCAGCCAAGCCTCAAAGTATGAATTTTAATAGTAATTTTAAATCACATTTTTGAAAAGTTCTTTTTGTAGGCTTACCAGTTAAATACTTCCTTCAGGTGTGTCGGGAGTCTATCCCTACTGACGATATGCGAGGAGTGGGAGGACACTCAATCAAGCCCAAGAGGATTCTAGAGCTGCAGATTAACATAATATAGGCTAACAGTTAACCTAACATAGATTTTTTTAACTATGTCATAAATGCACAGGTAACAACAAAGGGAAAAAATTGGTTCTTCACAATAAAACCTTCATCAAGTAAACTTCAAGCTTTTAAGTAATAGAGCTAAAGAGTGCTGCAGAATTTGTCTGTTTTGTAAAATGACTACCCACTGAGTTTTTTCTACTTTCTAAGGAAATAAATATGTCAAGCCACTATTGGGGAAGAGGCAAATTGCACCCGGGACAACTTGATAATCCATATATTTTCACAGCACAGCATGTCGTTACTTTATAGTTTGTCAAAAATAAATAAATACATTTTCTGACCTTAAGAAAACAATAAAAGTTTTTATGTGAGGTTATTTTTGGCTTCTATTTTTGACCACTATCTTTACTATAATATTTATCACTTATATTCCATCCACTTCTCCACTGAAAGTTGTAATATAATTTCAAAGTAATATAAACTCTACCAGCACAGACAAAAGAATTGTACTCATTTTGAAATGAACTAGTAAATTGGGCTGGTGATTATCTCGATCACATTATTGGGTGAGAGGCCCAAATACATGCTGGCCTCTCAGGATGCTTTCAGGGTCACATCCTGAATACTATCGGGGAGCAAGAAGAACATACCCAGAATAACCAGCAAGGCACAGACAAACACATTTCCGAGACACCAATTATCACTTGGGCCTTATGGAGAACAACATCTCATATATTTTTTCTCTCACCATACTGTTGCTGTATTATTTCCACACAAGAGCGGCAGCAGTTCTGTGAATTCTTAGGTGTCTTACACATCTGAACATTGGAGATTAAAACAGCTTTTTTTGGATAACATTGCACCTATTTAATTAGGGATTGGTAGTAAAATATTAGTCACTATTTGTGACTCACCATGTTTACTGAAAAACAAACTCAAGCAAGAAACCATTTTACAAGAATTACTTCAATTAAAAAACAAGAGAATGTGAAGGTAAAAAAAGATGAAGGAAGCAAACATCTGTTACCTTATATTAAACATTTTCTGGATCTAAGCTGCCAATCTTGTTGTTGTCTGACACATGGGTTTCTCTTGGGAATCCTCAGTATTATCTTGAATGCTTTCAGTTTTACTGAAAACTCAAAGAATCTTCAAAAAGGTTCTCTCTTCAATATCTAAATCCTGCAGGCATTGCGACAAAAAAAGAGACTTATCTTACATAAAATGACTTAAAATTCTATTGCATTGAATAATCACAAAAATAAAACAGATTTTCAAGTAAACAGCAGTAAAGTTGAAACAACAAATTTGCATTTTATAAAAAATGCAAATACCTCTCCTCTTAATAGAAATTAAGAGGAGAGGTATTTCACACTTTAATTTCTGAATTTAATCACGTCTTATCATTCTCAATTATGATGTTTGCTTGAGGCGAATGAGTTCCATTTATAATTCTTTCTCCTTCTTGGACCTTGCTCTGCTGATATGAATTGGGCCACTCATATTACAAATTGTGGCACTCATTACAATGCGCCAAGGGGAAGTAAAGGGTAGCATGTTGGAGCAGCATAGGTGGGTCTGACACAGAAAAAAAGGTTGGAGTTGAAAAAAACTAGAAACACCATCTTATTCCTTTTGGCACATCTATATTTGCATAACCTAATAATCTCTGCATCCATGTGTGAAGGTATTAGTTTAACAGAGTTTGCAGGAGGCATACTGGGTGTGGGTCACATGCCTGCTGGTTTCCAATGATTAATGGATTCCATCAAGTTCATTCTGCAACTGTGGTCTCAAAGTTAGTGCCATGCTTTTCTGCTCGCAGATTTAATTTAAAGTTTTCACATAGTAATGCTTCATAAATTAAATATAAAAAAAAAAAAAAATAATACGTTTAGCGGAAAACCATCCTAATGGGTAATTACTCAGACAAAAACCTAAAATAGTCTGTCTCATATACTCTTAAAATTTTAGCATCATTGTTTTTATTATGTAATGGCTGCTTGTAAATCTTGTTTTTATTATTAATTGTTTTTATCTTAGAGAATACTGAAATTTGCATCTTTTGTGAAGGTAAAAGCTTTATTATTTCTAATTATCTAGAGTTTCATCTCATGATCCACCACACGGTCTACATCAGTTAGATGTATCTATAATAATACATGAGGATTCCTCCAGGACACTCTGTACTCTTGAGGATACAAGACTTCATAAATATTATTACTATTAATAAGCATATAAGTTATTAGTAGGAAAAGAAAATTGAATTGTGCAACATGGCACAGCATAGCAGATTTTGAGCCAATACATTTACTCACTGATGCTGGGAGAAAAAAATAAAAATAAAAAGAATAGTGATCATTTGTAAAACATAACACATACATGTGTTCAGTCTCATTAGTGGACACTCAGTGATTTAAATGGTTTGGAACTTTAAAAAAAGAGGAAAATGTCAGTGCCCTATGAAAATACCAAACATAGCCTCAAGGCTCCCAACTTCACTATGCCTGAATGTTAATTAGTTTATTTTAAAGTTATGTTATCTGTGAAGTAGGAGGATAAAAAAAAAAACTCTTCTTTAACAACTGTATGAACATCATCTATCCCTTACAATGTCACTTTTTTAATAGCTTTAACATTTTTGGAAAAATTGTTAAAGTTTTATTGCATAAAATTAAACTGAGTACAGTTCTCCCTGGAATCCTAATTTGGAGTGAACATAAGATGTAAGCTGAAAAACTTGTGATACAACCTTTACATTGTTTTGCTGCAGAGTCATGAAGCAAGAGAATGTTGCATTACTCTGCAACATTCTGCAGAGATTTTGGTGATCTAGCCCCCCAACATCTTAATTTTAACTATTAAGTTTTTTTAATAGTTTCTAAGTTATTTAAGTGCCCAAAGGTCTGAATTATCATTATTATTATTATTGTTTTCATTTCAAATAGAGACATTTCTATTTATTTGATTTCTTACAACTAAACGTCAAAAAATGTGAATTAGAGCAACTTTCTTGAGGATTCTGCTAAATTAAAATGCACTTTATGTGAACAAAAAAAAACTGGATTTTCTCACTAAAAACTGCCCTTTTACCCATGCACTTTCTGAAGTGCATGGGTAAAATGTAGTTGGCTTTAATTTATTTTTTTTTTCTTTTCATGAAGAGTGGACAACATAATCTACATTCATTAAGTTATTATGAATAACCATGGAAACAAGGAACTTGAATATTTGCCTATTCCTGATTACTATTCCACTAAGATGTATGAAATGAAAGTATCCAGAAATGTCCATTTGCGTGTCATAACAGATTAATCCACAAGCAGCCCCACCTCCTCAAACACCCACACGTGCTATGCTTCTCTCAGATCAATGTTTTATTCTCTACTGATTGCAGCAGGCATGAAACAGTAAAGCCTGACCCGTAGAATTCTCTTACAATGTATACTGTATGTCGTATGTTCTACTTTAGCCACTATAGAAAATAAACACATTTGTCTGGAACTAGATTCAACACAGATATAAAATCTCTCACTTTAAAAGTGGTCAGTGAAGTGTCCGACTGTGTTATCTATACTCCAATGGAGCTTTAATTTTTTTACCCAATGGGCTTAGATGCAGTAAGGGCATTTTTAAGTGTAGAAATGACTGCTGATTAGACATAAAAGCCAAATATTGTGTACACTTAAGTTCTTAAGGATGAGAGAGTTATGAATAAATACCATTGTGATTTTGCATGAGGTAGAATTGCTGCAGTGGGATATTCATAATTTTCAGGAAAGTTAAACTCTTTAAAAACACAAATGTGAAAACACAGTTATAGTAATAATCCTATTTTTCATTTTGCACACTTTAAACAATAATAAATGAAGAAAATAATTAACATTTATCAGCAAAGTGCCTTTCAAGGTTTGGAACATGTTCCATCTGTCAACTAATTCAAATAATTTATTAAATTTTTTAATGATCAAACATCCCACATGTATTACACTTTAACTCACAAATTGTTTGTTTTATATTTGTTTTAGGATAGGGTTAGCTACAATCATTAGTTTATCTCTTCAAAGTAATGTCACTGTAACATTTAAGGCATGTCGAAACATAAATTAATCACAAGGTACTTTTAAGTCTACAATTAACATATGCTTGTGACTTCATCAACTACAATGTAGTTTAGTCTGGCTTTTGATTCTACAGAAAAGGTATTATTGTAAGTCCAAAAAAAAAAGAAAGTGAGTTGTTTTATTTTCACAACAAACATCTTCACAGAGACATTTTCAGGATTGTCTATAGTAGCTGTATGCATTAAAATTGACTAATGTTTCTCAGCAACTTCTTGCTTTTGCTGCTCAGAGATGCAACAGTAGTTGATTAGCTTTAGCCTGTTGTATTGCCTTATTTGTACAAAAATAGGAAACTTCAAAATAGCAAGAACACATCTACGACATGACTTGAAAGTATTATGTGAAAGTGGCAATTATCTTATCTGCATCAGACAGCTCTCAAAGTGAACTCAGCCCTTGCAGGAAGTAAGACAATGAACTTTTCAGAAATCCATCTTGTAGTAATTTTGTGCACACAAGAATTTTGGCTCAGGTTCTACTTTGCTCTCTACAAATATGTAAAAATAAATGTATAGAATGATTTTTTGCTAATATGTACATATATATTTTTTTTAACATAAAGAGGCAAAATTTTAACACGATCATAATTTATTGGAACATAAAAATACTTTTAAAGAAGGCTATGACCACAAGAAAATAGATTGGTGGGTAGACAACAGAAGAGGTGCAGAAGTGCATTATCCTCTAAGCTGTTTAGTTAGTCTAAAACCAAAGTATGTCTAAAATCCTGATAATTTTATTCAAGAAGCAAAGCATGAACCCCAACCTTTCATACTGTACACATTTAGATAGAGTTGCTCTGTTCTACATAATAGATATCACAGCTAATAAACACCCACCTATGCCAATGGGATGACAACAAAAAAATAATGAACAGGAAGTCCAAACTGAGGGCAGATGTTTCTATATTATTCAAAACTTCTCAACTTTTCTAATGATTGTTGTGGGGCCATCTGGAAATCCCTATGCCTCCAAATTGATGGATCACAGCGAGCCCAGAGAGACAGACCTGCTCCAGATGGTTCATATAGTAAATGCCAGCAGTAATTACAAAATTGGCTTTAAATATGACGGTAATCATAAAACAAGCTCAAATACTACTGCAACAGATGAAATGGCAAATCATGTTTAAACAATAAGACACACATGAAGGTAACACAACCTTTCTTTCAAGTTTAATGTTCTTACTTTTTTTCCCATAACTTTTTTCAATATTTATTTTGCCCTGAATATATTACAAATCAGTTCTGAGTAAATATTTATTTTCGGTATTATGTTGCAAGCACTTGCTAATCCTAAGTATTACATAATAAAATTATTTGATGGCTTCCTTTTAAAACCAACTCCAAAGAGTTAAGTGCCTGCCAAATCTTTGTGGAAACAAGAATTAGAACTAGTTGTTTAATACCAATGCCAGAAAGAATATGTATATTTCTTGGTATTTAACCTTATAGAGGTAAATGGATTAAATTTGTATAGTGCTTTTCCCATTTCTGTTGACTACTCCATGCAAGTTATGCTACAGAAAATACATTCATACACCAATACACAGATTGGTAGGCGACATGGGGCTAAGTATCTCACCAAGGAGCACATCAACATGAGGGAGCTGGAATAAAAACATGTTGCCATTTAAAGAAAGTCCCTTCTAGTGCAGCAGGATCAATGCTGCTGTTTCAGTTTTAATGATGTGAGATCACAGACCTCTGAACAACACAACAGTAAATTTCAAAATGTGATTCGAAAACAATATAGTCAGACCAATTCAATTGAGGTTATTCATAGAGGAACAGTTCACAACAAATGTTGTCTCAAGGAAATCCACTGCCTGGCCAAAAAATGTCACATAATGTAATATTTCATTGGACTGTCTTTAATCTGTGTTGTTGCCTTGTTTTAATTAGCTTCTGCAATATCGCAAGATTTTTTCCATTCATTGTTGTGATGATTTTTCACCATGATCTTGTGTTTGGACTGTCTGACTACTGCATTGCATTGGAAACTTGTTTCCAGCTTTAAGATAATCGCCTCTGCAGTAATTATCCAATTGGAGGCGCACAGCTATCTGCGTAATTAAATCCAGAGTAACCTTTTTTTTGACCAGGGATAGATGAAAAAAATCAGTGTTTGATTAATTTCATGTTAGCCTATCCATTACCAACCTATGCAATTCTGCTTGATTCTAATCTCCCTTAAATGCTTTGTCTGGACTTTTTCCAGTTGAAATGGATTTCTCAGGTAAAAATGTATTATGCAAATCAGCAGACCAAAGGAGAAGTTGTGAACAATGCTGATTTTCTGCCTTGTTTTAAAATTGTACTCTGCCTGCAGCTTTAGCAATGGCAGGAGCAGAAGCAAACAGAACCATTCAGTCCATGCTGGTCATGCTTCCAAATATTGACTTAGCATGAAGCCATCATGCTTGGCTCAGTTTACAGTGCAGGCAGTATTTAGTAAGCTTCACAGCATCGAACTCGTGCATTACATACATCATGGCCAAACATCAACGATTGGGTAAAATTTCCAATTTCAACAGAGTCCATGCCAACAAGCAATCGTTTGGAAGCAGAGGGTCCTGACCTCCTGAACGAAGCAAAGAATAGAACAAGAGGGTATTCTTACCAGGATAATTCCATGTTTATTTATATAGGGTTTGGCTGATTTCATTGTACTTGTAAAAATAATAATAATAATAATAATAATAATAATAATAATAATAATAATAATAATAATAATAATAATAATAATAATAATAATAATAATAATAATAATATAATAATAATAAAATAATAAAAATAAATAAAACATCAGTATTTACTATGAATTCCATGGTTCATTTTAAGTTAACATAAATTAGGAATTGTAAAAAAGTTTAAACTGGGAGATAATTTGAATAAATGTTGGGAATGTCTGATCAGCAAAAATTGATTAGTCTTATTTTAGAAGTAGATGTATAGTTCAGGGTTGCATAAAATATTACAACCTTCCAACCAGGGCCATTTTCTGGCAAAGATCCCAGAAAATTACCCTCGTTCATGAAAAAAAAACATTTCTGCAGTGCTAATGCACTAAAGAATAATAGAGGGCATTTGAGGTTCCCATTTATACTGAGGTAAGTATCTTAGACACACTGACATCACAACAGAACACTGAACATTTTCTCACACAGGAAAATAACTCCAAAGCACAGAAACACCAAGATGACTTGATAAGATTTTCTGCTTTGGTATGCCCTTGGACACTGTGCTTCTCTGAAAGTGCACATCCCCGAGGCCTTTCCTGTGAAAAATTACTAGTATAGAAACACAAACAACAGCAGAAAGGTTCTGATAATACTTGATATCACAATTATGATGGCATTTTGTTCACAAGGTCATTTCTTAAAACCTTTTACAAATTACTTGATAAAGCCGTGGCAATACTTTTATTTTTTCTGGTTTTTGTGCTTCAGGGTGTCCTCTACTTCTGAGGGAATTTGTTTCTGAGATTGTGGTTGCCAGTGTAGAGAATACTGGCTGACTGTCTTTAGTCTCATCACTTTATAGAGATCATAAGCTTTAGGGATGGACTGGTATTCTAATAACATATATTTTCTTCTTTTCTTTTTTTTAACACACTAAGTAAGATTTAGTGTGGGACATTTTGTGATTGTACATTTTATTAGAAGGGATGTATAATTTTGTTGTTCACCATAAGAAAAAAAGATTGCTTTTCTTAGTTAATATATTTTGTGAAGAAATCACTCACTTATTTTTTCAAATAGTTGTTCCGATACCTTTTGACAGGAAGCATAAGTTATTTACATTATTAGATTTGACATGAGAAACAATACTATTTTGAAAATGTAATTGTGCAGAAACTGATTTTGTGATAATGTTATGTGGAGGCTGCATCTCTAGATAAATATAGATTTTTGAGTAAAAATTGAAATAAATCAATTTTACCTCCTGTGTACTGATAGTACTGATCATTGCCTTCCTACCCAAGTCCACATGATTCTAATCTCTCTTCACAGTTCTGTCTGAGCTTTCCCCCATTGAAGTGGATTTCTCTGGTACAATTTGATCAGCAAACAGAAGATGTTATAAAAGATGATGATTTTAGAATCAGGGCCTTGTTCTCAAAAAAAAAAAAAAAAAAAAAAAAAAAACAGGCTCCAGCCATAGATATATGTTGAACATTAATCAAAATGTTACTTTGAGTAGGTGTTATACTTTGTCTGTGCCTAGTAAACTTGGACTCTTGACATGTTCTCAGAAGTTAATACACAACAACAAAATGAGGAAGTGCATTCTGCACTGTGTAACTTCTCTTCACTCTACTTTCTTCAAGGCAAATAAAAACATTATTCAGTGATGCTTCACCGCTTTGACAGAAAATTAGACAGATCTAAGCAGTCTGAGCAAGAGTTCAAGTATTTAAATGGATAAAAGGGTAGATAAACAGATAGATGTCCTGTTTTTACAAGAGACATGTTTTCTTTCTCCAAGGCTCTCTGATAAGACCAATGCCAGATGAGTTCGTCATTCCACATTATTAATGGTAAAAAAGGCTGGACTGATGAAAGCAAATTAATAGTTTGTCTTTCAATTAGGCTACGTGCGGAGTACAACTCAAGATTGAAAAAAAACAAAAAACTTTGGCAGACTATACCTTGGCAAGTTCAGAACAGCCTGAATACTGGGTTTTATATTAAGTGGCAGAGGCTTTACCCAGAAAGGTTGTAAACTGCTAAATAAATTAAAAGAAATTTCAGAATCTCATCTTCTACTTATCTAAGAGCAAATACCTCGATGGATATCTATCTCAAGAAGAAAAATAAAAAAATAAAATTTAACATATCAGGTATTTAATGTCCAGTTCAACACTTCATAAAATACATTTTTGGATATTGATTGACAAGTGTAAAGAAAAATATGAGTCTTTTTGTATAGAATGCATGACCTGTAGATGTGTGATAGATACATACATAAGTTTAAAATTTGCAGCATTATATTAATATCATCACAACATAAACATTTGCGCCAGTGCAGGAAATGTTTTGCATCAAAGAAACACATTACACAAATGAATAGGTATTCACAACCAATTCAGATACTTCTTTGACAGCTTTAATAATGATTCCAATTGCCTCATGCCGTTTTCCTCCTAAGTTAATTAACTAAAACATAATTACTGCTTCCTGCAGACACTTCTTCATTTTTATCTTAATCAGATATATATATTTTTTTGACTGTCCTCCTTTTCTAACTGTGTTTATTTACAAATTCTATATGTTACCGGTCCAGCCTTTCCAGCACTTTGTTCTTGTTTAATCTTCATTGGCGCTTAGATATCCTATCATCAAGTTTGTTATAATCTATCTGCTTTGGCTTCTTCTTGTTCCTCTGAGCTATACACCAAATGTCCTATTTTCTCCTCTTCTTTTTTCATTCTGGATTTTGTCCAAGATCCTAAATGAGCAAACGAAAAGCCTTGTGCATGAGCAGTGCAGGAGTGCTTGTTCTTTGTTTGTGTTCTTGGCTTGAGATTGGTGTGGTAAAAATCGGTTATCTTTACAACGCTCACAAGATGTTGCTGATGCACCAGTCAGTGTAGTACAAGAGAAGTCACACGTGATGAGGAGCAATCTGATGCAGAAACAAGAAGTCAGTTGTATCCAACATTAGGTACTGTAGATAATAATTAAAAAGGAGTGTTCTCAGTAGTTTTCCTAAAACAGTGTAAATACTGGTTACTGTAAATATTTCAATTCGTATTTTGACAGTATAAATACACGTGAAACATCATAGTTAATGTTCCTCTAAAATTATTGAAAAGATACCTAATTGAAAAATCATATCTACCCAATTTATACTCCATCCCACCAAATAGGTGCCATTCCCATACTATGAAAATCATATTTATGAATTACAAAGATTTATTTTTGGTAAATTGTCTTGCACATTAATCTGATTGAAAATTTAACATGTATGATACAAGAATTAATAATAATAATTAAGAAAAAAAATCCTACACTGAAAAAAAAATAAAACAAAAAAAAAGCATTTTCAAAATCCAAAAAGATCTTCATGATTGTATTCATTATATTCCAGTGTGAGATTACCAAGTGAAGACAGATGCCTCTACATGTCCTTCTATGTTATAAAGAATACCAATTTATGCCAACCTATGAAAGATGAATTTCAGAGAAAGCTAAACTTGATAATCCAGTGGTCTCAGTTCAATTTATGTCCAAGATTCTAAAATTTGTTACATTTTCATCTGCTGTGGTTTGCTTTTACACTGCACTGTGAAATGAACCAAACCCTGATAAAAACCTGTTCACCCGCTTGCCTGTGGTGGCACTGTACCAAGAACCGCTGAACCACTGCAAACAAGACACTTCAAAATTACAACTCACTCCATAAGATGAGGTAACAAAAAAAGACAGCTTTATGGTCATTTTCTGCTATCTTAGTGAAATCACAATCATTTCTACAGCAACAATGATTAATATTTACTGTGTTTTTCCAATGTTAGGGTGGACCTTTCTATAAAGCAAAACATAAAAAAACTCAATAAAAAAAAGAAAGGTACAGCTATAACATGTATGAGCAAACATAAAATTTCCTGCAGTTCTTAAAGCTAAGGGAGGAAAGATCCAGTTATGATGTCAAACGGTCATCTATTGAATTAATTCCTTAGCGATGAAGAACAGACTGTGAGGTTTGTCTTTTCTTCAGATCTTATTGCTTGATTTTGGGCCTCTGTTTGATCATTATTCTGCCATCCCAGTGGACATGTCTGTCTTCATCTGAAAAAGATTGATAAAATAATGGAAAATCTGTTGGATTATTCAGTCTTTGTACTTAAAAGGGGGCATTGCTTTTCAAATATAATGCATTGGTCTTTTTCTTCAGTCTCACAGTTTTATTACTACTAAATTTATGAATGAGCTGGGAACATAAACTTTCTGCAATACAATAAAAATCATGTAGACATAATATAATGAAACTAAAACATGCTCAAAAACATTAACTTGCAGACGAGCGTCTAATCTGATAATTACACCAGAAATATCAAAGAATATGTCCTTACCCAGTAGCCCTGTCAAACACAAAGACCCAATAACAGCATAACCAAAAGCTCATGGTGTGCTATGCTGATACTTTGCTGCAATTATGAAGATTCACTCATCTCAAAAAAACCCAATGTTCTCCAGTTGGAGGATAATCCTGTTGATTTTCTTAATAATTAAACAGATAGTTATTAGACAATTTTGAGGCAATTGTTTAGACTACTTTGTTTAGACTACTTTGTCTAAAGAATTGAATTTCCACTGCCAGATGGTCAAGCAGTCATTAAATTCAGACAAAAGCAAGACATTGCCATCTGGCAAAAGATGTCTAGTCTAGTGCCCAAATGCACATTGGATACCCTTCATCTTAATACACACAAAACCAATGGAAAAATCATTGTCATAAACATCCTTAAAGATGTAACCAAGCTTCATGTTTCATAAAAGGCAAATTTAATTTCTTAACATTTAAACCCAAGCAAAAACACATTTTGGATACAATATGTGTGAATTAAAATGAAGCAGCAGCTTACACATTTTGCAAACTGGACAGACAGAAAGAAACATTGGTATGACAGAGTATTTTTGAGCATGTTTGGATATAATTTACCATCTAAGAAATGTTTTTTGAAGGATTACTTCTTGTGTTTTGCTTTATTTTTCTTTTTTCTGTTCAGGTTATAAAGCCTTCAGCTTGCCTTGCTGCCCAACACTACACTGGTAATATAAAACAACAAAAAACTGTGAATTATAGCTTCAGTTTAAGACAGGAGCCGCTTTTAACAATTTTATTTTTTCTATTCATCTGTGTTCTTCCTTTTCACAAGTTTTGAACTTCTCTGTTCAGCTTTCTACATCACAATACAAATTTTGTGGAATCCATTTGGACTTCAGTTTTTTTATTTGCTTTTACGTGCTTTCATTCGAGGCACATTCTCTTGTTGGGGCAGATGGCAGCCCTAACTAAGTATGGTTCTGCTGGAGGTTGTTTCCTGTTAAAAAAAGTATTTTTTTCTGCTTGAGTGAAGCCTGTCACTCTATGCATGCAAAGGATACTTGACTGAATCCCAATGCAGATTTTATACAAGCTTGCGTACTTGGTCAACATTTTCTTCAACACATTTTAGCATTTGCTCACCAGACTGTGCATCTTAGTATGACTTCTTATGAATTTTTATGATATAAATAAACTGATCAAACTGCACACAATTTACATCTATATCAGTGAAGTAATATCAATTCAATAATATCTCATGTTTAAATTTTAATTCTTTCAAACCATAGATAAACAACAGAATTGGTTGTTGAGACTTAAAACCTGTTAGAAACTTCAAGAGATCAAACAAGCCTGACGAGAATCTATATCCAGCTCCATAAGCACAACTAGTTTGCAGAAAGCATTGAGAGATTCATTGCTTACTGAGGATTTTGACAGCATTTACTTTTACTTAGTTGTAAGTATGTAAAAACCCATTTGAGTCTTTAAATTTTTAGCAACTGAAATTATTTAACCATATTTTTACTGTTTCATTATTTTAGCATTCATCAGAGCAAAACAAAAAACAGGCAGCAAAACATTGTTCAAAAAGGTGAACAAGATTACATTCTGTCTTCCATTTTCTTTTATTCATGCATGCTGCCCCAGTTTTTAGTTAGTTAGGGATAGTTGTAATCTTGCTTTTAAGTATTTTATTTATGCAGACGATTCCTTTGTACCAAAGCTGGTGTCAAAAGTTATTTATAAATGAAACCTTTATAGTTTACTTCTTAGCCTTATTGTAGTGTTCACACCCATTCTGTCTTTCAAGATATGGAAAAAACTTCAAAAGTTTTGCTTTGTTTATTGCAGCCTCATTATTTACAGTATAGAAATTATCTGTCAAAGCCTTTGATTGCAATGTAACTGTGTCCCCATAACATGCTCATCCAAGCAGTTCATTTCTTTCCAATTTGTTCCTTTTGTTTATTAACAAATCAATTAAAAAGTTTCAGTGCTGACATTGTCTCCAGCAATGTTTGGATGTTTACAGCTTATGTCTGTTCACTGTTTAAGTGTACAGCTGTGGTTCTATAAATTGTGGCGCACAGGTTATTCTTCCTTGGAATTGAGCCATAAACAAAATTTTCTCCTTCAGATGCCGAGAATAAAACAGCAACTGGAAGTGTTTCAGTAGCTGTCATACACTCAGTACAGATGCACTGGACTCTGACACTGCAATGTGTTTGCTAGACAGCTGCATAACTAAGATCTATTATACACAATATTGAAAACTGTTCTATTTTTTTTTTTTGTTAAAAATGTTTCCATTCTTGCTTTATAAAGGTCCTTAAGTACCAAAACAAAAAATACATGTTACAGTCAGGTTTTGGAATTAAGTTTTAACTTTAAAACAAATTAACAAACAAAGCAAAAGTATTTAGACAATTTCAAAGCAATGGATCCTTCACACTTGCAATACATTCTTCGGATGATATCTGCAAATTGTAAATAATATTATATCTGTCCACAGAACCATTTTTTGTTTCTGTGCTTCTTTGGCCAGAAGGCTGCTGCCGACCTACCTCTGTGTTAGGCAGAAAGCTGGTCTGGGAGGTACTTGGTGTCTTTCTGCCAGGAAGTGCTACAGCTTCTAGGGAGTGAGCCTCACCCTAATGCTGCTGTTCTTGGGTGCAAAATGTCATGAGCTTCATATTCTTCTCAACATTATAGCACAGTCTCAATTCCAAGTGGCAAATTATCACGCAGAAATGTAAATGTTGACATATCCCAAAGGCCGAAGGTCATACCAATAGAGGTTCACATTTCATTATGCACCCTTTCTACATTGCTGTCAGAGGCACCCCTGATTCAATAAAGTTGATCACTCAATTAGATGCCATCCCCATATCCTTTTTGTAGAGGAAAGATGCATTTAAATATGTTAGCTTTTTTGCTTCTTCCTATAGTATGCCTGGAATAAAAATAAATTAATAAATGTTCCTCTAATTCAACTCACCTGAATCAAATTAATGGTTCATTAGCAGGTCTCTGCAGACTTGGAGACATGCTAAGGGGGTGATTCAGTCATTTGAATCAGCTGCCTTGGAGCAAGGACACATGTAAGACCTGCAGGACACACCTGCTCTAAATAGATGAAAAGAAAACCAGAGTATGCACAAAGCTAGTAGAAAGTAAACAATTGCTGTTTTCAATGGAAAAAAAAAAATGAGTATCTTCTTTGCTTGCCCAGAAGAGCCAACATGCTGAGCTCTAGAACTAGTTGTGCTTGATATAAATGCTGGGCTCTGTAAGATGCTGACAGTTTGATTTGCAAAGTTAAAATTTTGATTTAACAAACCTGACTGCAAGCGAACAAATTATGTCTCATTCAAAACTGACAGACAACTCAGGTTGGTGTCACAATATTACAAAAACTGTGCATCCCCCAAATGCATTTGCTTACGTTTTGCTGTGAATCTTGGCTACTTCTTAAAATTTAAGTGTCTCAGTATATTTTGCGTATTTTTTTTAGCCAATAAAAACCAATGTTCTGCACTGTATGATGTACATCAACCACTGGGTAATTGGAAGTTATTTTATGATTTGCACTTCTACATTACCCCTGCAACACAGTTGCACCTAATTGTTCCTGTGCTTCTAAAGATCCTGAATGACTTGCTGTAATTGGTAAAACTATACATCCTGATTTCTATAAGAAAATCCAGAAGTATGTTAGGCCATCTGTGTGAAACCTTACCTCTAAGGCCCAATGCTTTAGGCCACTGTATAATAATCAAAACAGACATTTCAATGTGTGTGTGTATATATATATAAAAAAAAAAAAAAAAATTCCCTTCTCACCCACCGCGGGTGGTTCTTATCCTCTGAGCTCGGGTCCTCTACCAGAGGCCTGGGAGCTTGAGGGTTCTGCGCAGTATCTTGGCTGTGCCAAGGACTGCACATATATATATATATATATATATATATATATATATATATATATATATATATATATATATATATATATATATATATATATATATATATATATATATATATATATATACAGACCTCCTCGGCGCCATTCAACCAGCCATATATATATATATATATATATATATATATATATATATATATATATATATATATATATATATATATATATATATATGAGCTTCATATACACACAGATAGATAGATCTATCAATATCTATATAGAAAGAGAAAGAAGACACCAATCTGTACTGGAGCTGCTGAGTGTTGCAGTTTTAAAACTTTTGCAGGATTAAAATCTGACCTTGTTCCAACAATTTTTACTGTAGCTTTTCTGTAACTAAGACAGGCTCTCTTTTAAATAACTTTTTTTTTTAATTCTGTGTATTTGTTCATATTCTTTTGTTCTATGAGACAAATAAAAACAATCACAGTTTCGACTCATGTTTAAACTAATGGTGAAATGAAACCGTACTCACCCTAGAAGCCACCAGGATGAGTACTGCCCTTGTGGCCTCTTAAAAGTCCAGACCTAAATCCAATGGGCTCTTTGCAAGTCAGCTTCTGTGTTGGGAGATAAGCGACTCGGTCGCTTCCAGTCTATTGAAAATGACAACTTACACCAGGTGCTTTCAGGGCTTGCCCAATGTAACAATTAGATGTACACTGATCCAAAGTGTCAACAAGTAAGCTGGAGAAAGGTTTTAAGATGTACTCCTCATTATACATTCACAGATAGGAGGGTGAGTTTTACTTTATTTAAACTTTGTGGCTAACATTAACTGTAGCCTATGCTAACAGGCAATATTCTGAGACATTTTCACTATGAAAATATGCTATTTAAGTATTTAAGCATTTTCATTCATTCTAATGAATAAAAATAAGGTTTTTACCTTATTTTGTACTTATTTTCAAGTACATTGTGTGTGTTGTTGTCGTTAGTATCAAACAGAAACCAAGTAACAGAGGAGATTACGGTTCTGGCTTTTTGCTTACTTAGCATGAGGAAGCACAAGTCCCATAGCTTAAAAGTAGGGCAGCACTGGTTATTGTCAGGGTTCTAGTTCAGCTGACCAGGTTCAAAATTGTTGCTTTTAGAAAAATACAACCATGTTTCTTAAGGTCTCCATGTTATTTTGTTTTATTATTTCTACATGTTTCTTGTGAAGAGCTCAAATAGGATGATGTTCACAGCAGTATGTACAGGCAGATCAGTTGCTCGGCGATCTGGCTCTAGTATGCTCACTTGTTCCCATAAGCTTGCTCGTTCAGGATGAATGCATAAGTGATTCCATGGAAATAACACAGGGACGGCTTCTTTATTTACCATCCGTCTCCCCCCAGTACTCTTAGGCTGAAGAAGCTCATTCAGACTGAAGTGAAGGCTGCAAACTTTGCTGTTTGGCATTAGCTTTTACTGGTAGCAATGAATATTTACAAGCATCCGCCTTCTTAATTCAGCATTGTTTGGAAATCCATAAAAACTTAAAAGCCTATTATATTTGGAAGACAACAATGTTCATTGTACTGCTTTATTTGCTTCTTAAATATGATTTTCATTTCTAGCTGTCATGGTAACTCAAAGCAGCTGCTGACCGGAGAGAAAGAATCATGACCCGAATGAAAACCAGACCTCCTCGGCGCCAATTACAACGGCTCAGTGAAGTACCATCAGAAAGTCTCATTGAAAAAGTGAATGCAGCATTGAGAACGATCCCTACCAACATCATAACAGAGACCAATGAGCTGATCTACAACTCAGCATCAGTGATCCTTGAGATGCTTGGCTATAAGAGCAACCATGAGACCCAATACCCACCATGGAAAAGACAGTTAGAGGCTAAAGTCAAGGTAACAAGGAGGGAAGTGAGACAACTATCAGAGCTCCACAAGGGTGCAATGAAAAGACCAATACCCAGAAAGTACAGGCCCATACCTGAAGCACTCGAAACTGCCAAACAGAGGCTCCAAACCTTGGCCAGCCGCCTAAAGAGATACACAAGGGAGAATGAAGCCAGAAGGATTAACCGGCTCTTCTCCATTCAACCAGCTAAGGTGTACTCTCAATGGCAGGGTAATAACAACAGAGCAGACCCACCAAGGCTGGAGACTGAACAATACTGGAAAGGCATATGGGAAAGGGAGGCCTCCCACAACAGCAATGCACAGTGGCTGATCTCTCTACGAGAGGACCACAACAAGCCCCGGTAACCATCACTGTGACAGATGTCCAAGAAAGAGTCTCAGGTATGAAAAACTGGACAGCACCAGGGCCTGACATGATCCATGCCTACTGGCTAAAGAAACTCACTGCTCTCCATGAGTGACTGGCAACCCAAATGAACCAGCTGCTACAAAGTGGGACTCACCCTGAATGGTTAACTGAAGGGCGGACAATCCTAATCCAGAAGGATCCATCAAAGGGTCCAGTCCCACCCAACTACCGACCAATAACCTGCCTCTCCACAACCTGGAAGCTCATGTCAGGCATCATAGCGGCCAAGATAAGCAAACACATGGATAAACACATTAGCACGGCACAGAAAGGTATTGGTGTAAATAGTAGAGGAGCCAAACACCAACTCCTCGTAGACCGCACAGTTGCCCGAGACTGCATAACCCGACACACCAACCTGTGCATGGCTTGGATTGATTACAAGAAAGCCTATGACTCAATGCCGCATACTTGGATCATTGAATGCCTAGAGATGTATAACATCAACAGGATTCTGAGAGCCTTCATTGCAAACTCGATGAGGCTGTGGAAAACCACCCTTGAAGCCAACTGCAAACCACTTGCACAAGTGTCCATCAAATGTGGCATATACCAAGGAGATGCTCTGTCCCCGCTACTGTTCTGCATAGGCCTGAACCCCCTCAGCCAAATCTAGACTGGCTACGGATACCGACTCAAAAATGGGGCCAACATCAGTCACCTTCTCTACATGGATGACATCAAGCTGTACCCCAAGAGTGAGCGAGACATCGACTCACTGATCCACACCACCAGGATCTACAGCACGGACATTGGGATGTCATTCAGACTAGAGAAGTGTGGTTGGCTGGTCACAAAGAGGGGGAAGGTGATCCGCACAGAAGGAGTCTCACTCCCACAAGGAACAATAGCAGACATAGAGGACAGTTACAAGTACCTAGGTATACCACAAGCAAATGGCAACCTCGATGAGGCCACAAGGAAAGGAGCCACAGCTAAATACCTTCAACGAATAAGGCAAGTCCTGAGAAGCCAGCTCAATGGCAGGAACAAAATCTGTGCGATAAACAGCTATGCCTTGCCAGTAATCAGATACCCTGCTGGAATAATTAGCTGGCCAAAGGAGGAGATAAAAGCTACAGATATTAAGACCAGAAAACTACTAACAATGCATGGAGGATTCCACCCCAAATCCAGCACCCTGAGACTCTACACGAGCTGCCAGGAAGGAGGCAGAGGACTAGTGAGTGTGAGAACCACTGTCCAGGACGAAACATCTAAGATCCATAGATACATCAGGGACAAAGCCTCAACAGACAATGTGCTCAGTGAATGTCTCAGACAACAGGGAACGGAGGTTGAGGTGCCAGAGACACCATCATGGGAGGACAAGCCCCTACATGGGATGTACCACCAGCAAATAACTGAAGTGGCTGATATCAGTAAAGGAGATGTATGTTGTCTTTTGCTATCAAGGTATTGTGAAATATTTTCTTACTGAAACCTTTTTATAAAGGCAATTACCTGTGGTAAATGTACTTGCAGCATCATCTTCTTCTTTCTCATTTAGCATAAAATAAATAGCCTGTTGTGTAAAATGTTCTTTATTTTAATAGAATTTCAATTTACCCATCCCTTTTAAACATGTATTTAGAAGTTAATGAACACATTATCTTCAGAGCAGACCTTGACTGTAAAATAAATTGGACAACATAAAATTCTTATGAGAACTTGAACTCCATTTTACATAGAAATGTTGAGTATTGCTTAGCAGAAAATTGGAAAATTAGTTCTTAAGGCAAAAAATAAATAATGTCACAAATTTGTGAATATTTAGTGACGTTGTGCCTTCTGGATTCTAGGACAGTGATTAACCTTACTAAACAGTCAAATAGATTGTAAAGTATTTTAGAGATTTTTGCTTAGAATATTTTCAAGGGTGAGGTTATGTTCTAAAATCAGTAACACTCTCTTTCGGTTAAATACATCAAAAACATGTTTACTGTATATTTAATCTGCTCTTTGGATTGCAGTTTGCTCAAAACCCACAGCTATCAAAAGCATTACTATTATGCAATAGCGTAATGTACACAGAGGAATAAAATACAGAAAAAATTTGTATATCACAACATTTACATACATTTAATGACAATCTTCCTTTGCTGGCAGAGAGGAGCAGAAACTGGCTTTTCTATGCAGTGTGGTAACATGCACACTTTCAAATTTAACCTTACCACATTAGCCAAATTACCCCCTCTTCTACATTTTCAATAAATGATTTGATTTAAAAAAAACATCAGAAAGGCCAGTGTTAGACTATTTTTTCTGTGATTAACAAATAAAATACAATTTTTAATTTTATATTTAACAACTAAAATCATAACTATAATTTTTTTAAGAATTATCTTACAAATTATTGGGTAAACGTATGTTTTATTAAATATAATAAACTCAAAAGAAAGTACTTGTGTCATACTTTTTTCTTGACTGAAAAAGAAAAACGAACTAGATGAGCGGGAAAAAGGAAAATAATTTTTATCTCAGTATTTCAGGCAATAAAGTATTGGGTTGGACTGGTTCATGTGCTTTTAACTACTATCAAAGGTAAAAAATATCCAACAAAAAAAGTCCCAACATCATTTTTGTTTTCACAAAGGAAAGACTACTTAAAATAATTATCAACTGCGTATTTGTATTAGCCTGCTTGTCATGTGCTGTTACTGTGCTTTTTTCTTATATAACCCTTATTTGGTTCCACTCAGAAATCATGTAATTTGAGTGCATGTTAGCATACTGTACAGTACATGTACAGAAATCTGAACAATTGTTCAACATTTATTTTTAAAGATTCAGTCCCTGAAGTAAAAAATGTCAAAGATATACTGTCTAGATGCATTTGCTGCTGTGCTATCGCTCACAAACTGATTACATATTTTGACAAGAACAGTATGCATCCTGGCTGCAGCTTGTAAGCTTACAAGACCTCCTTTAAGAGTTCACATGATTTTCATGTTGAATTGTACAGGTGCCTCAGTTGGACTAGCCTCCTCAGTTTCCTCTTTTCGTGGCACATATTCAACTTCAATAGTTGACTTTGTGCTGTCTTTTCCTCTACTCCAGAGGAATAAAATTACAAGACAAAAGAGGACCACTCCAAGGAATGAGATAAATCCCATTGTGGTTGCGACAATAAGTGTCTTTACATCAAATGGAAATGGAACTGTTGTTCTGGTCACATTAGCACCTTCATCACTTGGCTGGTTAGAAATAAAAGCAAATGACTTATTTGGCTGATGTGGCCAATTCGGGGAGTAGCTGTGTACAAAAAGGTGAGCAGCTTTGGTGTCATTGCCAGCAGCATTACTGGCAATGCACAAGTAGGTGCCATTGTCCTGAATTTGAGCATAGCGTACCTCCAGTGTACCCTCGCTGGATACTGAGAGCCTTGACCCTATAGTCTTTGTAGTAATGTACTCCTTCTTGGGGGATAGCCACATTATCACTGGAGTTGGATCACCCTCTGCCATGCACGTGAAGTGAACAGTAGTTCCTTCATCAACGTGGCTTTCCACAACCTTATAATCCACAATCTTTGATTTCTGACAGATGAAGTAGTCTGGAGGCAGTACGTCTGGGAAATCTTTGAACTCTTTTCCTTGCACAATCTTAGGTGAAGCACAAATGGGCTGTTGTTTGTTGAAGTTAAGCCTCCACCTCCTGCGGAAGACCCATAGCAGGCGGCAGTCACAAGCCAAAGGGTTTTCATACAAAGCCAGGGTCTCCAGGTTTCCCACTGAGTGAAAAACGGACTCCTCAAGGGTGCTCAAGCTATTTCTTGACACGTTAAGAATACGGAGGTGGTTGAGTCCACGGAATGAGTAAGGCTCAATTGCCACCAATTGTCCACCAGCTAAGTGAAATGCCTGGAGTTTTTGAAGACTGAAAAGTTGGTTACCTTCAACAGTATGAATAGGATTGAAAGATAGATTTAAAAACCGAAGATATCTGAGATGATTGATGGCTTCATAGGGGATGGTAGACAGATTGCAATTTGTGACAGACAATGATGTGAGGTTAAGTCCATACAAGCTTTGTGAAGCCATTGTATTCAAAGCAGGCATATGAGAAATCTCCAGTACTCTTAGTCGATACAGTCTTTTAAAGGAGAAGTCCCTTATATCGGTAACGTTCAGATAGCGTAATCGAAGGGATAGCAAGTTATGTACATGACTAAGGGCATCAGTGGGAACTGAGCCCAGTTTATACCCTTCAATGTTGAGGTTTTCAAGATTGCTCAGACCATGAAATGATCGAGGCGATATAAAGACTAGGTCATTGTCCCCAACTTCCAAAGCCCTCAAGTTGTACAGCTCTTGGAACATATAGTCGAGCAAAATAACAATTTTGTTCTCACTTATATCCAACTGTGTGAGATTGGTCAGGCCTGTGAACACTCCAAGCTGAATGAGCTTTAGCTCGTTGTTGCGCAAGCCTAGCGTTCGAAGGTTCATTAGGTTACTGAAAGCCCCAGGCTCAATGGATGAAATAGTATTTTCGTTCAGTTGCAGCTCCTCCAGCTGAGGGTAATTAATGAACTCCTCAGGCCCTAGAGTCTTCAGACGGTTTTTGCTGAGGTCTAGCAATCTAGTTTCAGTGGGGATGCCCTCAGGAAGTGCTGCCAGCCTTCTTCGATGACAGACGACTGAACGCTCCTGGCCATTGCAGTCACATTTTGAAGGGCACCCAGTGGTGGAGCCTGAAAGGACGGTGCCCAGCATCAGGATCAGGATGGGCTGCCAGCATGCCACCAAGTAGCTGTGCCCTCCTGCCTCTCCGGACACCATCCTACTGCTTACCTGTGGAGACAGAAAAATACAGAATAATGATGTGCTTTGAATCTTAGGGAGAAAAAATGAATTTCACCAAATGGATTTAGGAAATCTATTGGAATTCTTCATAAAGTATTGCTTTGCAAGGTCCAAATGGGGTTTTATGCCATCATATTTTCTATTTTTATAAACAGTATTTTGAAATTTACGAAGATTTTCTTTGGTTAAAAAAGACATCATTCCATAATATAATGGATATAAGATTATATTTTATGATTTATAAAGTTTCAAGTAGGTTAAGACTCTAAAATACACAAGATATTAATTACAAATGTACTTCTTGCACCTAAATACCTTTGCATAAGTAAAACAGAATTGTTTTATTATTATTTTTTTTTTTTTACAACAACATGACTTCAAATGTTCAATGACTCTCCCTTCCCCTGGATTTAATTTAGTTAGGGTGAAGTTCTTCACAAGTAATATAATCAGACAATCAATGAAAGGGCTTGGTCATACTGTGCAACTATCCTGCTATACTGCAGACTTCTGAGTATGCTGAAAACAATTACCATCAATCCCACTGACACATTGTGTCTGCTTGTCGACAAGCAGACACAAGCAGCCCAGTATCACATAGTACAGTTTCATATGTTGAGATAAAAAAAATTGAAAATATTCTGATGTTGCATTATAAAAATAATATCTCAGAACTTACTTATCACAGATTTTGTAAGTAACCAAATCTATCTATCTATCTATCTATCTATCTATCTATCTATCTATCTATCTATCTATCTATCTATCTATCTATCTATCTATCTATCTATCTATCTATCTATCTATCTATCTATCTATCTATCTATCTATCTATCTATCTATCTATCTATCTATCTATCTATCTATCTATCTATCTATCTATATATATATATATATATAACAGATATGTCTGTTATATCAGACAGTAAAAACTGTCTGATATAACAGACAGTTTTCCCATTTTTAAATGATAGTGTAGAATCATTTTTCTCTTTGGTTTTACACTTATTAGATAGAGTTTGATTTTCATATTTAAATTGATTTATATGTTTTTTTAGCAAGAAGACTTCTTGCTGCTCCAGCAACAGTTTCTGTGTGTTGGATAGGTTTAAAAAAATGTATGAATGTTTGAAATAGTCTTTGTTAGAAGAAATATTTACCTCAGACTACCTTGTCACTTATTTTTCCCTTCTCTGACTTACCCCATTCATTTTTAACTGCATTATTTTCGTGAACATTTGAATGGACAGGCCTTTTCTACACTGGCCCTTCATGGCAACTGTGTTATGTCAGGGGACCTCTCACCCTGTCTCTCAAAAGACCTGTCTCTGCCCACATCTGTCTTTTGATGCCCCAACAGGCTGCACAGTTTCATGCAGGTGAAGCTAAGAGTAAGATGTGCACTTCATGGGTCAATGAATGTCTCAAGCATTATACAGACAAATGAGCTTTATGCATCAGTGCATTTGTCCCTTTCAGCTGTTTTAGTTATTAAATACCTTTGCTGTGTGGCATCTTATTGAAAAACCTATTAGAATATTTACATTGGGAATTAAGTGGCAGGTTTATTGGACCTTTTACGCTGGAAGAAGGAAATGGTTTATGAATAACTGCAAACTAATCATGATGCTAATGGATTCTTTGTCATTTATTCAACAGATTTTGTCTTTTCCCATTAATGTCTTTAGGGGCCTATCATACAGTCTAAGCCTAGAGTCTATGTCTATAATCAGAAATTTAATCATGTCTTTTGATTTTTGGTGTGTACAGCATTGCTGCACGCTGTTGCGATTGGGCCCGCTGCATCTTTTAAGTTTGAAAAATTATGCATTTTGATAATGGTACATACAAAATTATGCTATATTTTGATCAGTATGTCAAATAAACTGAAGCAATGCTACTTTTGAGTACAGTTTCTGGCTACTTTACTCTCCTCGACTTCCTACACTGATTGACATAAAAGTATGCTGTAAACAAAAGGACACCAATTTGTGTAAAGGTAAGACTTCTGGTTTGTCTATTGCTTCCCTAAGCTTTGCCATTCTGTTATTTTCTAGGTTTCTGTGCCATTTGGAGGTCAACTGAACATACAGAAAACATTTAAGTGTTTCCTGTGTGTTGTCACTGGTTGTTTTATGCACTGTTCTAACATATACATCACCTACTGTAATTAGGAAATGTGTGTTTCTTCTTCTCAAATGATATTATTTTTATTTTATCAGTAAAAGTACCGGAATTTGCACGTAATGTTACATTTATTGAAAGTATGATTACACTTTTTAAAATTAATTCAATCAGAACAAACGGTAGTACGCAAGAACTGGACACTGAAGTAGCACTTTTTTTTTTCTTTTTTACCAAATACCTTTTTACTTTTACTTCAGCATATTTTTTTATGACATCTTTTTACTTCTACTTGAGTAAAAATATGCTGAAGAGAGGGACTATTATGTCACTTTTTGGCTACTCTACCCATTTTTGTCAGCCCTAATTTATCATTCACTCTCAGTCTAAGTTTAAGCTGCTTTGAAATGTGTATAGAAAATGTACATTTATTTTCTCTGTAACACTATCTATAGTGGCTACTAAGGTTTAGGAGTAGAAGAAGAACAGCTATGATTACTCTCTGCCCCATCTCATCTTAAAGACCATTCATCTTTACTGTCACCTGACAAGCTACAGCTCAGAATGAATACTAATGCTTCAGTATCTGCTGGGATCTGTATAAAAAAGGCTCACATATAACGACTCAATGACCTGGCTTCTATTTGCAAGAATATTGTAATACTTACTGAATCTCCAAATTCTTATTAAAATTTCAAACTGTGGTTTTATCCATTGGAAGACAGTGCAATTATAAAATAATACAAAAATAGCATACACCTGACTAGTAAATGTTTGAACACAAAATACAGAAAAAAGTTTAGTTAATTTGATTCGCAATGCTTTTTTGTGAGCAGGACACGTTCTGCCAACAGCACAAGTACTGCAGATCAGTGCTTTGTCATCAGATTAGGGCACCACAAAGAGCAGACTCCCATCACAAAACAGTAAAGAATGAAACACTTTCAAATGTTTACTAAATGTGCTGTCAAGTTGGATGAGATCTTCCTAATTCTGTCTAATTTTCACTGTGGGGCCTAAGACTGTGCTAAAATGTGAACTGCTCTGAATTACTAAAATATTCGATTTGAACAGGAGAGAAATTGAGTAGAAGGTGAAATTTGTGAAAGAGTACTATTGATTGTAGGCTATTTTGACCATTGCCAATTTTTGAAAAAACATTGTAAATACAAAAAAATGCAGTTAGATTGAATAAAGCCACTGAAAGTTTAGGACTCTAATAAATTAAATGGGAAAATGAAGTATCCTTTGCTGTTACCAAAGTCTTATTCTAAAATATTGAACACTTCATGCAATGAGGCCACTATGTCACAGACTGGATATACTATGTATGCAGATAATTAGTAAAAGAAAAAAACAAACAAAAAAAAAAAAAAAACATTTTGACAATCTGCTCTGTTTCATACTGACTAGAGAGTGTATAGTGTGTTGAAAATCTGTAAAACAGTCGTGAGCTGGGAATTGCTGCCTGCAACTTTTAGTTGAAGAGTCAGTGAAAGCTGTCGGGATTGGACAAGGCATGCACACCCAATGCAAATTCACAGAAATACCAGCAAAGCTGTTCTTTTATAATCTTTTTTTAGAAATAAAACTTGTCAGAGTTGCACTTCACTTTTAAACTTGAAACCCTGGTATTTGCATGCTTCTGCATATTTTCTGGTTTAAAATGAACACAGTCAGTCAGATCCCTGATGGAACACCAGATACAAGATCCTTCTTGTACCCTTGTACACTGCATGCATCTGTAACATACAGATCTGTTTTTTGGTTCAATAATGAATGGCAGTAATGCTCACTGGAAGCATATTCAGTCCTAATTATTTAACTCACTTGACATAATAAGCCAGACAAAAAATAAAAAGAAAGGGGTTTAATTATGTGTGTTCTTTCTGTGGCATAGATCCAATTTTACTTTATTTCTTCATAGAACTTTAGAATTCTATGAAGAAATATTTTCTTCAAATAATTGTTTTCTTTTTTCAAAAGAAAAAGATTCAGTCATAAAAATAGTAGTCAGAGAATCAGGAACCCAACATACAAAGATTCAACACAGAAATAAGGATTGCAGAAATCACCCAAGGGTAAGACAAAATATTACAAACTGAATGGCAAGCATATTAAAATTATTGTACAAAAATATGTCTTTATTGCATTCCTTGTTCATGTGGGTGATTCTATATTTATGTCATGTTCAAAATAAATAACAAATTCATATATAAAAAAATCATATTCAAAATAGATTACAAATACAAAATCCATGCAAAATTTTTACTTATGGCTTCCAGTTTCCATAATTGTAAATCCTGCTGGGCTGTCTTTAAAACCACCTAACTACTCAAGGATGAGCCAGCCTGAGTCCTCGGTCGCACTACTATAGCCTCTAACTGTCTCATATTTTGTGTAAAGTTGTTATTAAAATTAAATGAGGATACTGCAGAGCAGCAGGACTGTGACCTTCTGAATACATTTGTAGAACGCAAATTTGAGTATCCTGTGACAGATCTGTCTTCGACTGTCACCTCTCCATTCAGCAGACATTGCATAAACACTCATAGTCTGGGAAGATTTATCACAATCATGCTCCATCGTGTCCTTTGATTTTGCCCATTATGGAGCTGCATATGTATCCAAGACAGATCTTGTTATGGAAAATGTTTTAATAGCAACATCCCAGATGTTTTCTGGCTGGTTCACCCATTTCTTATTTCTGGGCCATCACAAATGAACTGTTATGTGCAGAAGTGCCCTGATTATAGATGTAAATAAAATGGCCTATAATTAGAACTAAATATGAAAATGCAGCCACACTGACCAGATTCTTCTCAGTGTTCTCTAATTCATATTTTATTTTCCCCAAAGTGTTGCTGCTCATAAACACCAGCAATATATGATGTGTTGATTCTCATACTAGTGCATTTAGTTAACTTAGATCTGATTCCAAATTTATAGTGATAATTTCATATAGCAGTTACACATGTTAGAATAAAAGTAGAGCCTATGTTTATATATTTGGTTTATCTGGGATAAAGTAACAACTTTATCAAATAAGTAGTGAATTAAATTGATTACATATTCAGACCAGACATTCCATTGTGAACACTGACTGGTAAAGTGAGAAGCATTGCTCATCTTATTACAACAGTATATTCTTCTCTGAAAGCCTGCATCTTTCCAAATCAATCTTGCCACCCTAACCCCCACATCATGAAAACACTTCTTATCAATCCTTTCCTTTCAACACAGCTGAACAGAAAATGTTTAAAATTGTCATAAAAACCACAACCTACAGTCTGGTATGTTCAACATGCCTTCAAACTCCCTTGACACCAGTGGTTGATGGATCTGATTTCATCTATTGGTCGCAAGCCTGATCCATAAAGACTCCACCTCACAATTCACTCTCAATAATGTATTGCTATACGCTACCAAACTCTCTGGCATACCTTCAGGTGCTCCTTGAATATGTTCTCTCTGCTTAGTTTTTTAAGCAAACACCAAAGTACTATGTATATGTTGAAATTAACTGTATATTCAGTGCATGCACACATGTAGCACTGTTCCCTTGTAGAATGGAGGTCCTGGCCTCTTTCTGCATAGAACATGGATGTTTTCACCTCCCATGTGTTGGTTCCCTCCTGGTACTCTATTCTCTCACAGTTCAAAATCCTGTCTGTTAGGTCCTTTGGTCTGTCTAAATTGCTCTTAGGTATGAGTGTGTAACTGCATGTGTGTTTCTTTGTAGCTTTGTGATAGACTGACTGTCTGTCCAGGATGGATGGATTATCTGATTATCTGACAGATCATCAATAAAACGTGAAGGCACATCCCTCTGGGCTGCACAGCTACCAGTCATGTCAGATACAGTTAGCTGTGTGAAAAACTAAAAAATATATTTCCAATCTGTTGTGTTTTTTTGTATCCATAATAACTAATGCTGTGTTACTAATTTGAGTACCTGCAAATTAATGGAGTCAACTAAAACTCTGTTACAAGAATTAAAGGTTGTCACATATTAGCACCTGCATTGATTTTTAAAATTTTCTAAGACTAAAGCCATTAGTCACAACTACTTTGAATACACATCTGATACAGTCTTTTAATGGATTCCATCTTGGAAATGGGTTGTTCATTTATAAATGTCAAGATAATAAAGCCTAAAATTAAACATTTGCAAGTGGTTATTGCAAATAGTAATGGATTAACAATGCTTAGTCTCAATTTAAGCTTGTATTCAAGTTTGTTCTGAAATCTTCTTCAATAGTTATCCTAATTTTTAAGGTAATAGGATAAATTGGTCTGAAATTTTGGTTCAAGTATATTCTTGCCAGGCACCAATTACTTTCTGCCTGTCACTTACCACTTACTTACATGTATCATGCATCAATATTTCTATCAACAACATTTTATTTTATGTAAACTTTCAGAGTAGTAAATTGAAAGTAATGGAGCTTATATTTCTCTGAAGTAATAATCTATACAATGCAACTTAACTATGTACATTAGCAAAGCTTCTGACAAAACTGAAATTGGGTTTTGTTTTTCTTTTGCTTAAAGTATCTATCAGATATTTTTTGTACAAGATGATTGCATTGTCAAATTAGCTTCAGATTACAATAAATATTATCAAAATAGTCCAGTTGTTGGTCAGTTGTGCAGAATCCAAATTAGTCCAAATACAGCTGAAGTTAATTCAAATTATTTCAATCACATCTAATCACATAGTCCTAATCAGATCCAATTTAAAACAATTTCATTCAAATTTTAGAGTTTCATACAGTCACATGACATTTTATAAGTAATTAATTTATTTTTTTTCATATTTATAGAATGCCAAATTACTGACGTTGTATAATTTCTTGACATTTTACAAGTCAACAAAATCGTTTGAGTCCCAAGTGATCCAAATTCAGTTCAAATAATTCCAAGCTATTTCAATGCTGTCCAGTCTTTTAAGTCAAGTTAAAATTTAAAGTACAAGTTAAATAAGTATAAGGGATAGAGATCAAATTCCCCATTTGACTCATTTATTTGATGGCACCACAATAGTGTGACCTTATTCTGTTTTTGTCCACATATCCATACTTTTTTAATGACATGCTGCTGTGATGATTTGTGGAGGTCCTTTAACCAATTCTGATATCTATTATGGTGTATAATATATAGAGAGAAAACTGATGGAGCTTTTCAAGGCGAATATTGCCAGAGTCAAGTGGTGTGGAAAAACAATTCAATGCAAATAAAGCTAGAAAAGTTTGGAGTTTTAAAAAGGTCACAGGAAAAAAAAAAATAGAATAATACAGTATTACGCTTACTGGAGAAACCCCCTAATACATTTATGCAGAAATGTCAATTATGTATGCTACTTTGTTATGTGAACAGCAGTTTGTCAAATGATATTTCAAGGCTCAATTGGTTGATTAATAATTGCCATTTTGAATAGTGGCAAGTAGAAATTTTCAGCATTGTAGTTGAGAAAATGTCTTAGTACTTTCAAGATTACATGGATTTGCTTAAAGGCTTGCAATCATTCCGTATAAAACAAATCAGCCTACACCATGTTGACTATGTGCAAAAAAGAAAAGAAAAAGTAGCTGATTTATTTATTACTGAGATATAGTGAAGGCCATTAATATTTTTATTTCATAATTTGATTTCCAATTTATGTAAGGCTTTATAAACAAAGCCTAGCAGACCCAACCGGTCTACACAACTGTTGAACATTTATGTTTTGTGTAGATGAGAGGGAGACTTACCCAAATTTGAAGCACACTTGACACCAAGTTATATCAGTATTTGTTTTAGTGGGTATTTTATTGTTAGGCTTATAATGATAATACACTCAATGCATACTTTGTTGTTTTATTATTCCCTGCAGTAAAACTGAAGCAGCAATTTGTTTTGAGTAAAAATAACGAGAGGAAAAATAATGGATGAATTCAATAAAATAAGGATGACTTGAATACATTTTCTCCATTTGTACTCTGTGCTTTATGCTAGTGAAATTGAGTGGACAATTTTTTTGTTTTGTTCTTGTGTTATATTTTTAACTTTTCAGCTAGTTTGTAAGCTCCAACTTATTACATTGGTTAAAAAACATACATCAAGTATTGGTCATGGAAAAAAAAAAAAAAATTCTTGAAGTTTTCCAACTGACTTTCCGTGGGTTTGCCTTTTTTTGTTTGTCCCCGCTATTAATCAGGTGTATTTGACTAGTAAAGCTGACAAGCAAAGGGGCTCCAAATTAACAGCTGATGTTTCAAGGACTCCAGAGATCCTTCTAGCTGCTGCAGTTTCTGTTTGTTCTGCTGTCTTAGAAAATACCAGCTCAAACATTTATCCAGATTTTGCTTTTTTTTTTTTTTTTTTTTTTTTTTTTTTTGAGCCTGACAAAATTAAACAGACCCAATTAATCTGGAAATTGCCCAAACCCTAGCCCTTCAGCAGCTAATGTCCAAGGTGAATGATGATAAAATGACATTTCACAGCTCAAGAGAAGACCCTGTCAAAAATAATTGCTTGATCTTTATCTGGCAAGTTATATTAAATGGCAATATGGTACACATTTTTTTAAAGTCGAGCAATTTTTATTTTATTTTTTTTCACATAAGAATTGCAATTTTATATTGACGGTAGAATACAAAGACCTACAAACCAGAAACGGATTTGATTTTGACAGTAGCAAAGAATGATTCGAGAGTTCCAAGAAACCCTTTCAATGTTCCGTTCCAAGAATTTTGCTTGATTAATCTGAATCTGTGGATGCTCTGACACAATAATGTTCATGAATAATAACTCAAGAAAGAGAATCCAGTCAGCCATTATAACCTGACAAGTGGGTCCCAATTAAATACTTCTGCATAGTTCATAAAATCTGGATTCAAACAACAGACCCTTTTCCCTCAGAGACTGTTGGGGGTCTTGCTTGCAGTGGATGTTGCTGCACTGCTAAAAAAGAGAGAGAAACAGTCCCTTTATCGCTGTTTGCCTGCTGGAGTGTATCAGCCATGATTATAAAGAAGCAATAAAAAATGGAGCTATGAGATATTGTTCATTTGGCCTCCATAAATAATCAAACAAAGTCACCCTACCACCACAACCCATCCCCCCACGCCCACCCTCGCCATCAACACTACTGCCATCCATCTGTCTAACCTGTGGCAAATCAAACACCTGCAACAGCATCCCTGTTTGCCACAGGAAATGGCCAGCAGCAAGCGCTTTATGAGAATGTGTGTCAGTCCTGATGAGTTTATTACCATTTTGGAAAAAAAATAACATGAATGTTAATGAACAGATTAGGAAACAACAGCAAACCACCCTGGCAAAAAAAAAATATATAAAAAAATAAACACTGGGGTGGGAGGGATGAAAAGGACACTTTTGCTCTCTCATTTGCACCTTTATGTGTGGCATAAAAAGGAGGGACCAAGACCATTTTGTACAGATGCAAGCAAAGACATAACATAACTACAGAGCACATGCATTTGTGTAAACACAACAAAAAGTATCTAACCAATGTAATGTATACTTTAATGACATGCACATATCATTTAAATATGGTCCCTTTACAATTTTAAGATTTTAGAGGCGCAAGATAAAGCCTCTCCAGATGACAAAGCACAAATAAGACCAAGAGCTTTCATCTGAGCATAAGTCTCCTTTACATCCCCTCCATTTGCTTAGGGTACTCAGTTTTTTTTTTCTTTTTCACAATAATTTGCCTCTTGCCAATCCCATAGCCCCACCACTGCACCATAATAAATCTGATCCAGTGACTCAGTGCTCAAAGCCCACCATAGAGACAGAGTACTTACCAGGACTGTCATGCAGAGAATTCTAATTCAGGCAGCTCCATGTTGCCAAGGAAATTCAAAATGCCTCCAAAAGCATGGAGTCGGGGCTGCAAGGATTCAGGACGGGCTAGATTAAGACGGGTAAGGACAGCATACGTAGAGATGAGAATCCCTCGTCTAAGGGGCATTTGAGAAATGCCTTCGTCCTCTCCAGATGCGCTAAATCCGGCAGCACTGATAGGCTGACATGTAAACACACAGGCGGCTCTGCTGGCTCACACGCTCACATACATGCTGCACCTAGCAGAGAAAAGAGAGGAAGAGGGAGGGGCGGCTGGTGAGAGGTGGAGGGAGGAGCTGCAGTGCACTGGGAAAATGAGAGGACTGGGAGAATAGGAGGCACAGACCACAGGGAGCTGAACAGAGATGAAGAGAAACGTTCTCTGATTGCAACAATGATATTTTTCCACTGTACGTTTCCTTTTAAGGTCTGCTTTGGTGCTTTACTTTGTTTCCGGCTGCTGCAGGAGAAGGGGTAGTGTTTAGAGTTGGGAAGAAGAAAATGAATTCTCTACCAGTTTAGATTATTCACAAAGGTGTTTGTGTTTTGTTAGTCCCCTCCTTCCTTTTTTAGTATTTATTAATATGCAAATATTTGCAAGTTTATTCCAAAAGTTCACTCATCAGTAAAACATGAAATATTAAATAAATAAATAAATAAAAAACACACTAATTAAGTCATAACAGAGATCAGAAAAACGTATACGAATTAATATGTTTGAATTAAATAAGATACATTTTCTAATGTATATAATCTTGGCTGCAAATGACAGGCAAGGGAAGACAGCTGTGGAAGGGGATGAATTGATTTTCTGTTTTTTAAGATTTGTTGCCAGAGGATTATTGACACACGGCGCAAGGCAAAGTAATAATCACATGAACTCAGCTTTACTCCAAGGAGTGAAGTTTGGGGATGAGGAGCTGACGCTTAACACTGGTAATGGGTTTGAGGGGCTGGCACTCCCTCACATTGGCAGTGCCAAGGAGGCCCCACAGTCAGGAAGTGTTTACAGGAGATTAGAAGGTGATGATTTAGTGGAGTGGAGGTGGACCTGAAGGGCTCCTGGCCGCAAAATGATAGGTGACAGAAAGACTCCAGAATAACAAACCATCTGCCAGGCAAGGTTATTCCTGAGTTAGGTAGTAGAGCGGTGGTCTTCCAGTTGGAAGGTTGGTTGGTTGCTTAATAGATCTCAAGTGTCCATGTGTAAAACAATAAATTCCACAGTGTTCATAACATGGTCAATAGTGGATAATTTCTGTGTGTGTTCAAGCTATGTGAGATTTGAGTGAATGAATGATAAGAAGCCAATTTGAATGGCTTGGATTTGCTTTAAAATATGAACCAAAAAAACCCACCCATTTACCTGAATATTCTGCTGTTGATGTTAATGTGATGTATTCTCAATAAGCTTTTAAGAGGTGATAGGATGTACTCTGCACGGTAAAGTCAATCTGTCTTTTAGACAAACAACAGCATATGAAGCAAGAGACAGCCAATGGTGCCACATCTATGCTGAACAATAAAACATACTGGAAGGATGAGAGTTATTAAGACAGGTGGAAAAGGCGACGCACCCCACACCAGTACAACATAAAGTAAATTTATGGTTCATTTTACCAACTACAAGCTAATCTAAAAGCAATGATTTATCCCCCACGTAAGAAATAAAACTAGATGAAAGGTGGTGCTGAAGGAATTCAAATGATGTTTGAGGGGAAAAGACCCAAACCAGACATAGAGACTATGCCATCTACGGCCACTTAAAAAACGATTGAACAGCTGATTCATGGCACTGCACTTACATTCAATAGCGCTATGAATTTTCATCTTTGACGAGAACCGTGTGACTTTAAACTTATATTAAGTAACTGGATATGCTCCCAGAGACATTTAGAAAGTGTGAGAGCACTTTTCTTTAATTAAGATCCAAGTTTTCTATCTCTCCCTCCCGCTCCCTCTTTCTGTCCTTCTCTCTCTATCTCTATTCCTCGTAATTAATGTCTGCATATGATTTGCAACCTGACAAGATGCAGTAATTTTTTGAATAGTGAAGATCTCACACCATAATATGATTAACTATCTCCAGCTAACGTTGTGTTCATTTAAACTAGAATAACTTTGATAGCAATTCACTATTTATATCAGGACCAAAGGAAAATAAGGTTGGATTCTTCGGTAAAAAGCCAAAGTTTTTGCAAGGAGTGTTGTGCAAACCTGGTGATAGTACTCTAATGATTCCACTGAGCAGGATTTTGCCACACATATCCTGTCAAAATCCAACCCATTGTTCTACACTTTGCTTTATACAGAGGGCTTGACCTCTCAGCCATTGAGAAACAATCATTTTCTGGAGGCGAGGTTTGAAATTTTACCCAATTGCTATTAAACACCCCATGCATCGATGCTTAAAAAGCTGCCTGCGTTGTAAACAGCCATCCTCCATTGTAAAAAAGTGTCTGAATATTGTCCAATATTTCGAAGAGAGGCCAACATGGACTGAATGGATTCGTTCACTTCCTCCTCTGCCATTGCTAAAACTACAGACAGAATATAATTCTAAAACAGCACAGGAAATCAACATCATAGTTCACAACGCCTCCTTCTATTTGGCAATTGGCCAAATCAAAAATCAACTGGGGACAATCTGAGTTTAGAGGAGAAAGCCAACACTGTGCTGGATGCAATAATTTTTTCGCACAGGAAAACAATGGCCAGGGAAGGCCATGCAGGTTGCATTGAGTAATATGCAGAACAATTCTGATATCAGTTTAAGAAAGCAGTGGGAATGTTTTAAAAAAAAGTTGCAATATTGATGATTGATTGGTTTGAATTGCAGTGTACTTTCAACCAGTGACTACTAGAGGTAGCCAACATTCTCCACTGCAACAATGCAAAAATGAGTGGATATAGACAAAAAATGAATGGATGAATGCTTCTGTAGTAAAAGGTTCTCCAAAAAGTAACTTGAACACTGAGAGATTAAAAAGAAAAAGAGAAACATCTTCACGGTGTAATTTTCATGTTTCACCAAAAATAACATGTAGCAAAACATCCAAAATGACTTTCTTTTTTTTAAAATTGTTTTCATTTTGATTATCAGTAGCACCCCTTTTCAAGAGGCACCGCCACAGCATGCTGCCAAATTCTTGCAAGCAGTCCCTCAAATTTTAAATGTTGATGAAAGATTTTATGTGTTGCAAGTGGCTGACTGCTGATGCCAGCTTCACGTGTTTATTACATGAATAACAGACTGCTTGCAGCTGCTCCTTCTGATAAAAGAACTCTGTGAAATAGGGTTTTTTGATAAGTACACATAATACTGAACTGAAAGGCTGAGGCTAAAATTGTTTGTTTTTTATGCTTATTTATTCATTTGCAATAATTTACATATGCATTCTCTTTTCTCATCCCATTCCTTTTACCTACTGTCTTTTCTTTTTTTATCATTGCACTATGATGCAAATTACATGCCATAATTTTTTCTATTTGCAGAGATTAACGCTTGTCAGTTTGATGGTTACATCATCTCTCTGTTACATTATGTTCTGAGAACACAACCAGAGAAAAAACCCTTAACTGTGTGAAGTCATCCGGGGAGCTCGCCATCGCCCATTACCCCCAGTAAGCCCCCCAACTCTGGTCTGAAAGCACTGCAGACTTTTAGTGTCAAATCCAGGAAAGCTGCTGTCACTCCTGTCAATTCACAAGACAGCTACCTACTCTCAAGGTAAACAAATTATCCCCGAATATAAACACTGAAGACTGTCTGTGCGCTATACATTTAGTGGAAGATTTAAACTCTAAAGCATTGTCACCGAGGCTTAAAAATGTCAGTTATGAGATGCTTTTTATAATAACAGTCACCTGCAGAATGTGCAGAAGTTTTATTTTTCCTAATGCTGTCCTGACACATGCATATTAAAGCAATCATTGCTAATGTCACAGCGTGGGATAATTTCACCCCATTTCACCTGAAAATTGTATTTAGGAATATCTATATTCCTTAATACCTAACAGTTGACAATATTTTGTATAGTATAAAACTTGGTTTAAAACATTTGTGCTGTCAAAGTCACATTTGGAATGGTGAATCTCTTATTTGCTAAGACTTCAGCAGTAGAATTGTAAGCTATTTTTGGACAACCAGTTCTTATCTTTATTCATCAAAGATATGAAACACTGAAAATCTGACTGTTTGGCCAAAAAAGGAGATTGAAATGCTTTCATGTTCAGTCCCTTTGATCAAATCTATTTTTAAACTCTTTAATATGTCAATAAATACATTAAATAATAATGAATCACCTCTTACCTTACATTTTTCAGCCTTATGTTCATATTGCTTATAACCAAGACAATGTATTTTCTACTAAATTATATGTGAAGCGAACATCTGGAATGGTTTCCCAAAATAAACTCTGCGGGATCACTTTAAGCTTGTCTATTGAGAACATGTTCGTATCCAGATTAGTAAATCATTTCAACCCAATTTGAGTGGTCAGCTAAACAGAGGCTTCTGCTGCTTACAGCTAGAAATACACTTTTAGGTTTTAACATACTTAGAGCTGTTTTTAATGGATGAAAACCATTTCTAATCATTAAATCACATAACAATGTAATCATGAAAACAATATTCTCAAAAAATAACAATAGTTTTATTTGTATGTCCTTCTGTTGGTAAAATATAGACAAAACAAATTCATGTAAGAGGTATATCTTGAAAACATATATAAATAAATACACCCACACATATGCAGCATGAGTTCTGTTTATGTCTAATATTGACTCGAGGAACAGAGTCTGAAAACATCAAAGAGTTTTTCTGAAGCTTTAATGAAAGCAAGTTAGAGTTTGTCATATTCAGCTTCCATATTTCCATCAGTATGACCACTGTAAGCTCTTAGCTACTTACCATTTAAAGCAAACAAAAAAATCTCTGCAGTAGTTCAGTCACACTTACTTTGCTTTTTAATGCTTTCAACTGAGACAAAAGCTTGCTCACCAGATGGTTAGATACACACAAAAAAATCTTAGAAGATTCAAATTGAAAATGCTAATTGAAGGAGGAAGGAATGAATTGACTCAGTGATTTAACAGAAGTTTGGTCTAATGCTCTAAAAACATTTTTATTAAAAGAAAAGTAAATCTGTGGTGTTTTTGTTTGCGCTTTTTGTTTTTGCAAAAAAAGTTGTGCTCTTCAAATCTGGAACTACACAGATGACTTTAAATAAATATGGATCCATTGCTCTTCTCCACATCATTAGTGAACAACAGATTGTTTGCTCGATAACAAACTTCTGATGCCTTTATTACTAAAATGCAATATTTACCATGAGATTAAAATGAGGCAAATGGACTCCATTTATTTATTTATTATTAGATGATGATTGGTCTCACATACTGCGTATGGCTGCATTAATAAAAAGCTAGTAAAATGGATATTTTATTACTGAAAGCTAAGAACAAAGTCAAAGTTGTAACCAGAGCAGATAAAATTTAAAATATTCACTCAACAACTTTAAGTAAAATCTATTACATTGTTTGTAATAGATTATTTGCAACAAACTCTATCTCAAGGCTTTTGCCAGGATAAATTGATCAAATTTATACAGCAATAAGTTATCAAATCAATTCAATTGTAGATTGATGCAAATTTAACCATAAACATTCTGATATAATTCCAGTTATAATGCAGTGTAGTAAAATATTACCTCTTATTCTAACTGGTAAAAATATGTCTAGTTACAGAAGCCAGGCTGTTGGAGCATTGCTTGCATCAAGACATTACTGTTCGCAAAAATCTGTTATCCTGAGAAATCACGTGGTGACAGTAGAAATGTCTGCTGTGTACCTTTTAACAGGAAGAAACCTCCAGTAAAACACGCCTCAGTATGTGCGGCCATCTGCTGTCACCAAATGTGGTTTCAGATGACAGAGCACAACCACAAGAACGCAGAATTTCTTCTTCTAGAGTTTTTATTGTTTTAGAGATTAAGTCATCTAGTTAATAGGTGTGGCAGCTTTTCACCAGCTTCATCCAGGAGAGAAAGACAGTTAAACAGATAACTTCTGAAAGAGTTGTACTAATTGGTTTAAAAAGAGTGTGCATGTAGTTAGGTGGATCAGTAACATATCCTGCAAAACAGAGAAAGAAAAGTCCAAATTTATCCTCTGTTGATGGAGAAAGTTCTTGGCAGCAATAGTTCAGTACACACCATCCTTCAGGAAGGTGTGTAATGATTTTACCTGTTCTTTTTATTTGAAAAATCTTTACAGATATTAGATTAAACTGACCTTAAGTGAAATGACAAGGTCAACACCACAATACACAGAATATGTACTCAAATGTAAAAATTACAGTAATTATTTATTTTAAAACTCTTTACAGATGATTGTAGTTCTAAAAGTTGAGAGCTGAGGAGATCAACAAACGCAAATTAGCAAACCTTCACAAGATTGTACCAGCATTTGGGTGGCAAATGTAGTAATCATGCTTCATTATTCAGATTTTGCCAGATGGTGACTAAGACTGCGTGAAGAATGGCAATGATGCAGCTGGATAATAGGACGACAGATGATTGGCAATAAGATGCTTGAAATACAGAGGCTGATGTTTTTTCAGAGTTTAATTAACTAATTCTCAAGGCAGAAAGAAAATGATGATCATCGAAGCACAAGATGTCCTATCAAAAGGTGAAACAATGTTTTCATTTTCACAATGACGATTAAATAAAATTGTATAAAGATTTTCGTTTAACTTCTGCATCCTGCTGTTTTAATATCTTCTCTATTATCCACAATTTCTGCTTGTATAGAGAGTCAGAAGTTGAACTAGCATTAGATTGACCAGTAATAGTACTTGCTCTCCCAAACTGATGTTTTATGTAGAATGACAGCTTTGACAAGTGGAAGAAACCTTTCCCTAACAATCACATCTGGTGAAGGATTACAATGACATCCCTGAAATGATATCTATTACTCAGCAAATGTTACAAAGCATTTCTATTTTTCTATGAAATAACCCATTGGTATGTTGGTGATAAACAGCATTATAAACTGGGACCTTTAATGGTAATCAAAACTTTTTTAAATGAGATAAGCAATAAGTTTTTTTTTTTTTGTTCTCTGTTAAAATAACAGTGAAAAAGAAAGTGTAAATAATTTTTAATCATTATTTTTTAAACTGGTAATTTTAGATCTACTAAATATTCATAATTGTTGCATGTTGCAAAAAATAGGTGTGATCTATACATTTTGTATTAATTTTGTATTAACTTTTATTTAAACGACTAAAGTATATTTTCTCCTCAAAATTTATGAAAGACTGCCATCCTGTGGCCCAGAGATGTAATGACATTTTTTGTATCTAATTATATCTTATAGCATCATTTGTACATTGTCAATTTGTAGACAAAGAATTGTATTTGCACTTGACCCAAAGTACTATAAGAACATATGCAATTAATGTACAATTTTTGTCTGAAACGTTGTACTTTGTATGTTAAATTTGTCCGAAAGGGTCAGTGCAAGACACTTACAGGAAAAGATATGGGTCAAGTACAATTATTGCCAAACCAGCTGTACATACAAGGATACTTCAATGGTGATATAATTGGATGCAGCTGTTGCACAGTGAATAATCTTTAGAACAGCAGGAACACAACTCATTTCTCTGTCATGATGCTGACTGTGCTGTGATCATGTCGCTGGAACAGACAATGTATGCTCTAGTCGAGCATAATGTATCTGCTGAAGACTTCTTTTTTTTCATTTTCTGCTGCAGTGAAGCAACAAGAAAAACAAGGAGGACATGTGTTTCTAAAATTGCAGAAACAGCCAGTGAGCATTCATTGTCTTGAAAACATAATTGCATATGCCATAAAGCATATCCACCGACCATGCTTAGCAGTCATGCGCTATTTCCTGAGACCTTGCTTTTTAGGAAAAAAAAATCCTTCTGGATTGTCAGGTTTTAGCCATAGTGCTTTTAACTCAAAAGCTGTGCAAACATCAAATTGCCCCCTTGCACAGTGGTAAGTCAGACAATTTCTGGAGAAACTGACATGTTTCTCTCTTTTTTTTTTTTTTTAATCAAATATTTTGAAATTTAGAAAGCCAAACTTCTAATACTTTCACAAACTAAAGGGCAAAACTAAGCTCTTGTTGGTGTTACAGAATAGATACTTTTTAGGAAGATTATGAAGCCTAATAATATCTCCTTGTACTCGGCATCAAATTAAAAAATATCATGTTCAACGAACCATCCTTGCACTCTATCCACCTGTTCCAAAAGAAACAGGTGGAAGAATTTAAGGTACAGTAGTTTTCCTGGCTCAACTCTTGTAAAACTACTTGTAAAAAATGAATCACACACAATGTACGAAACTATTAAACATGTATACACAAACTGATGGGAAATTGCTGTAATTGTGTTACTGCAAGTCTTGGCCAAGTGTCTCTTGGAAAAAAAAAAAAAGATTTTTAATCTCAAAGACATATACCTGGTTAAAAATTGGTTACCTAAGACAAATACATTCACTGACCTTTTATGAGTTATGCCTGTTCAATCGCATGGCAGGATTTCAGTGCCTTTAGGCATAAAGTCATGGTAAAGATTAAGTTCAAAAGGGCGTCACAATGGCTTGTTTGTGATGCTCTATTTAAGTTGACTTTAAATGTTGCTTGGGTATTGTGCTCAGTTCACGTCTGATAAATGACATTAGAAAGAATCTTGATTCTGATTCTATTAGCTGAGCAGTTTTAACCAATATTGTTATTAGTTGCAGGTAAAAATTACATTTTCCCTGTTTTACCTTTAAAATTATATTTCTTAAGTCATTTAAATTTGTTGTGAAAAAAGTGTATTTTTCCTAGATTAATCCAGCTCACCACATCAACAACAACTTTAAAATATAACATTAATTGTACCTTACTTATACTAAGTCAACACATTTCCTGCCATGCTTTGCTTTGCTGTTAGCTACAAATCCTAATATCCAATCTCATGGTTCAGTTACCTTTGAAACTAAATAAGGATGTTAATGCTTTAGAGGTTCTTTTTCCAGTTCCGTATGGTGGTTCCACAATTAGTTTTCTTTTGGGATTTTTTTCTATCCTGGAGTTGAACATTTGTCCTTGCTTGTAAATGCACAATTAGGCCATTAACCAAAGATGCTGTGACTAAAAAAAAAAAAAAAAAAAAAAAAAAATTGAAAACCTCTTCAATTTGTCATATGTATCACCCACACATTTTAACATCAACTTCTGAAATACTTCTGTTGCGAGGCCAAAATTAGTCATGCTGACATTATATTCAGATCTCTTTAATCTTTGCTTGCAATAAATTGTATTGTAACTTAAGATAATTTTATTGCCCTGTTAAACACATGGTTTTTCTCACCAATGAATAAAAATCGCAGTACTATAATCTTACAAATGACTTTAAAGCATACAATTATTAAACTAAAATATAAAATTTACAAATGACACAAATGGTAGTGAGTTCCAATTTTGTGCAGCTAGCTTACACTTTAAATGCACTAGAATAAATTAGGTAAGCCTTTTTGAAACCTTCATTTCATCTTACACAGTCAGCCAGCCCATTTAAAATGTTGGCCCATTCGCCGGTATTTTATTAGTTATGCTCAGAGTAATCAGTGACATAACAATTCTCATTAGTCTCCTTGACAGTGTGATCATAGCTTGAAAGGACATCATTAGAGCTCTGTCCTGTGGTGATGATTAGGGTATGCCAACAAATAACAAGTGGATATAAAAAATGCTTTAGGATAACAAAGAAAGGGCAGAAATTACAGAAACTGACAAAGTGTGCAACTATAGGATTAGTATCAGGTTTAGTCTGTTAATTAAAGAAGTTCAAATTTTTACTTCCTGACATACTATTACGCTAACATTATTTATTATAATCCAGAAAAAAATACTTATCAATACAAATAATACTCCTGGTGGAGACATTTTTTATTAATGAACAATTTACTTTATGACAATAAAGTCTGTGATAGAAAAGTTAAAAAAAAGTGAGTTCTAATCTGAGCTAGCAGATTATACATGAACTTAACATAGATTTGAAAAACCTGAGAATTTTAACATGACTGCTGACGTCTTCTCTGTTGGAACAAAGTCATTTGCTGTTCCTCATTATGCTCAAGAAAGGCAAGGCTCAATAATGCTCACAAACCACCATCCATATCTTGCACCTGCTGAAAACATGACAGCTGCTTCAGGCTACTTGCTCCAATATTTCCCTACACACCTCAGCAAATAGGCCTTTGACAGCTTGAGAGAACTGGAGTGGGGATCTGCCAGGATTTAGAATTGGAACCTGTCAGAGTCAGCCAGCAGCCAGTTGTTAGGACATCCAGGGCAATGTCAAAATATCCTCCACATCTTTTAGTCAGAAATGGAGCAAGTCTGCTTTCAAATAATAGACATTTGGTTTTTCCATTCAATTAGGATATGTGACTCACTTTAGGAAATAATATGAAATGACTTGTCAAATTCAATTTTAATCGCTATTCATTAGGCCCGAGCACTGAAAGCTCTTCAAAGGTCTATTGGAATTTGAATGTTTATTATTCTCCCTTGAAATTAAGTGGCTTTTTGGAGGCCTACACCTATAAATTCACAACGTTTTGTGAATCAGGTGCTATGAAAGCATGTCCCAGGTGTCAGGATCAGAGAAGAAGAATTTTTTGTTTTTTTGTTTTGTTTTGTTTTTGTTTTTGCCAAGTTCAGTGCACTGATGGAACTCAGAATGTAATAAAATCCAGAGACCAAAAGCTGGGGTATTGCTTTTTGTATGAAATATAACATGACATGTGTTTTTGTGTTTGTTATGATGTAAAGCAGTTTTAAATTCCTTGCTGCTGAAATGTGCCATACAAATAAAATTTGATTGATTGATTGATTGATTGATTGATTGATTGATTGATTGATTGATTGATTGATTGATTGATTGATTGATTGATTGATTGATTGATTGATTGATTGACAAGTATGGAGATGGAGGATAGATTTGAAAATGAAAATGTACCTGTGTAAGAGTCTGCAAGTGTGTAATTAAAGGATGTAAGGTGCTGTGGTGAGTGAGGGCTTTGCTTCCTATGACAAATCCAGACATTCAATGATAGACAGCACCAAGAGATGTTAACAACTGATAGAGGCCATCATACATATTATTTCTTAAGTCTAGAATATTCTTAAAAGTGGCAGAAACAAATTTTTCCTTGCATTGTTTTGTTTAATAAAAATGTTGTTATGATAAACAAAGCCTAATTATAACTGAAGTTTTTGAACAGATTTTCAATGTGGGCTTTGAAAGTTACATTTTCATCTATGGGGATGGCAAAATATTTGTAAGATGTTTCAAAATCAATGGGCATACCTCATGTTTTGGTGATAGAAGGGAGAAATGAGGGCACCTTATTCATGGATTCAGGAGCAGTAAGTTGTAGTAATTGGGACTGACAGCTGCCCAAAGCTGACTAAAAGTGCTCAAAAACTGAGGCAACTGATCTTATACAACAATAAATGACAGAATCATCAGCATAAAAATGTACAGTTGCATTTGTAAAACAAGGACCCAAATTATTACTGGCTAAATAAGTGTAGGTCCTAAAACTGACACTTATGGAGCCCCGTAGAAATGTCCATATAATATTATGTAATTATATACACTTTTACTGCTTTCTAAGACCTACTAAAAACACTTTTGGGATCCATATTCTACAATAAACTGCAAGTATTACATCTAGCAATTTCTAGCAACTGCATTTGATCAAAGTCCTTGAAGTCATTTAGATAGATTGACTTAAAACTTGCTAAGTTGGTTTGGATCTGTGGTTTTCAAAATCCAAATTTTGTCTAAGCGAAGGAAGGCCAATTTTGTAGCCACAAGAACATGTAAAGTGCTCCACATAATTAGAAATAGAATAGAACAACAAACAAGCAACCAATATCACACTCCAGTGGTAAAGTAAGGTGGTTAGTAAATAAGTTTGACTTACTACAAAAAAAAAAAAAAAAAAAAACTTGTTATGTTGCCTGCAAAATAAGTCACAGACCCAAAACAGTATGTGATTAAGCCTAGTCTTGTCTCCAAACAAAGTTGGAGGGTCAAAGATTGACATTATGTAACCCTCAGCACATACAAATAGGTCTAATTTTTAAGGTTTTCATTTATTTTTGCAAAACTTTGTATATTTCAGTCCAGCTTAGCATGGTATTTGCTGTGCCTGCAAAGTAAAGATTCATTAATTAAAATCTTCCTATAATTGCCAATACTTAAAATGTATTTTTGTTGATTTGAAACATTTTAATTTCAGCTTTGGCCCAAAACACATCTGAAGGCAACACTGTGTAATACTTCTGTCTGCCTCATCTCATTTATCCAGGTCATGCAGCAGCTGTGTAACAAAGGGAACATTGTGAGATTTTGAATGTGCTGCACTTCCTACTGAAGACGGCTCAGCAGTTTCAGAACAGAAACATGAGCAAACAGCAAGCTGCATGGTCAACAGAAATAACTGTCACAGAATTTTATTTAGAGAAAAATACATTTTACTTCAATACATGGTTTTGAATATTCTTTCTATGCAGCACAACAGGAATGGAAAAATATCTTCAGATTCCATAGTGGTCAGTCTTAAGGTTACTTGCACTTTTATGGATCAGCCTGAGGGTGGCAGTAAAAATCCATCCATGAGTTTTATTCAAAACTTTACCTCATGAGAACTGTCAACCCTACCACCCAATAAAATTTATTTATTCGTTCATTATTGTGAAAGATAAAAATTTTGGCCTGAAGCTCATGTAGTTTTTAAAATAAAAACTAAATAGAAATTATTTTCTGAGTAAAACAAGTTATCTAGCATCTGCAGAAAACAACATTCCACATTTAGACAGATATAACAACAATAAAACTGTCATTGAATGTGCAGTTTTTACATCATTAACCCATAAAGTGCATCGCTATAGCAGACATAAAAAAGACTGAATTAAAGCACCAGAACGCTTCCCACCTCTTATGTCGGCCGTTAACAATATGTCACTTTGGCAGAAATCAAATTATGAGACGGTGGAGTAAAGCTTTTTACAGAGATTTATACTTTTTGGTTTTGTATAGCAATTGTTTCTTACTTTTTCACTTTGAGATAAAGAAATGGTCTATTCTGAAGTAACACAAAGCAATAATATAGTAAAACCGCAATTGAACATATAACCCAGAGGTACAGACATGGGGGTTTATTAATGAACCTAAAGTTGAATGTGTCGAGGTTAATCATTTTTAATGGTATAATTTTTCTAAAGTCAACTCTAGGAAATGAGTAATAAACACATGAAGAAAATTCAAAGCCAACCACAAAAACCACTGAAATCAGTCTGTATTTAGAAAGCATTAATACTGCTGGCAGTGGTTAAAGGTTCATTTCTAAATTTTGGAATATTTCAGTTAGCACCACTAGAATCATAATACAAAAGTGAAATGAACATCAGTTCATCAAAAACCATCAACGGTCAGCTGCCCTTCATAATATTTCTGAGAGAAGAGTCAAAACCATATTGTGTTTACCAAAAGCCAAAGAGCACTCACAGAGAGCTTCAGAAAAAAACTGGAAATGGCAGGTTTTCCTGTAAAAAACGGTAAGTAATGCTTTCAACCTCAATGGCCTCCACTGCAGTACAATTCTGAGAGAAAACAGATGAGGACAAAGCTGAATTTCTTTTTTGTTTTTGCATATGTTATGAACCATCCATCACAGTGGTAGCAGATTCAGAAGGGAGCCTCAGACTTCCCTGTTATGATTGGAGGAGAAATTATTGTGCACATCAGCCTGCAAGACTGATATTGTGCACATCAGCCTTGCAGGTATTTTCAACCTTGCAGGTATTTCCTACCTGCAAGGTTGATGTGCACAATAATTTCTCCTCCAATCATAACAGAGAAGTCTGAAAGTGAAGCTTGCAGGTAGGAAATATGTGAAGCTTGCAGGTAGGAAATCCCTGCGAAAGAGAAGCTTGCAGGTAAGAAATACGCGATGTAGGTCATCTTTCAGCTTATGATGCTAAAATACTTTATTTAACCGAAGTAAAGGTTAAAAGAGAAAGTGTACAAGGGAATTTATTGATGGGAATCTGAAGATGAAATGAGTTTGGATTCCGAACCAAGTTAATAGTCTCAAACCTATATCGAAATAAATTGGTTTCAGAGAAAGACAGTAAAACTATAATGAGTGGCCCAGTCAAATACTTGACTTGCATCCAATAAAAGACTATGGAAAGAAATGAAGATCTGATTGAATACAAAGGATCCCTGAACTTTTCAGATCTGAAGAAAGCTTTCATTCACCAAGTATTTTGTACCTTTCTGTGTTTACTACTACTACTTTATAAGTGCTTACTATTTATAAACTGTTGTGGAAAATTAATAGACCTTATTGAGTGATTTAATCTAAAAGTGCTTGGAAATATTACATACATAAAATAATTCCAATTTTTTACCAATTGTAAAATTGGTAAAAAGATGTTTCCAATACGTTGTTGGCAACATCTGTTGTAAATTTTAAGTCAGTATTCACATTAGAAACATTTCAACTGAGAAAACCATTAAAGTGTGCAACCCTTACATTGCTCTCTGTATGTATGGTTGCAGATTAGTGCATGGTTAAAGTCACTACCTGCAGCAATGATGCATAAAGAGCAGTGACAGTAATAATACAAAGCCCCCCAAAAAATTTACATTTTTTTTTAGTTATGAGTTATCTGAGAAATTGTGTTTGAAAACGATATATCTCAAAATTTTAATTGACAGGGGAAGAATATTTTAAAACTTGCAGTTCTTAAAAAGGTTCAACAGGAATGTAAGAGTTTGTGGTATTAAGCTAACTGTTTATTATAAGCAGTCTTAGATAGCTCGTGTATTTGAATTATAATGTAGCCAGAGTACTGCATTCTTTTTAGTAGGTTCAATACTAAGAGCAGAGAAACACTGTTCCTGGTATCCAATGTGTCCAATCAACCTAGTCTTCCTACACTTGCAAATATGCACCTACTTTGTCTCTAGATTTTCTTGGGAAAAATAATTTCCAAGTTAATAAGGACATATTCATTCTAAATATTACTAGTCTGTTATTCACCACTCCTTTAGATGCTTAAAATGTTTCTTATCCCAATACTCTTTGGGATAAGAGTACCCCAAAGACTATTGGTCTAAGCTCACTTAGACTGTTGGTTAGTCTAAGTGAGCTTATTCGCCAAAGCATTGAATACAAAGTGTAATTAGTGCTTAATTATAGTTGATTATTTGTAGTTTATTTAATCAATGATTTTATTTTTTTTCCTTTTTGCAACACAGGGGAGAATAATTTATAGGAAATGGTATTAAGTAGTTTTGCCCTGTTCTTAGGGGCTGTAAGATAAGTAGCTCAGTGGTTAACAAGCCCACAGACACAATACACTTAGTCAAAATCCCCCACAAAGGCTTCTCTCCAGCGGCGACATCACTATGGTTTACAGCCAAGTGTTTGCCTAGAAAGTCTTTCCTGGAACATAACAGTTGCTTAGAATTATCAAAGCTGAACAACAATAACCGACTTTGTTTCTTTTACTCTTAATTGCACAGGATTTTAAAATGCTCCACACTGTGTTGTACAAATCCTCAACTGTTTCATCATAACACACAAATAACCTTATGGCACTGCTTAGTTTCTGTGTCTTGATATCTCAGTGCCATTTGGTAATTGTGTGGCTCTGAAGCTTTAGGATCCAGGCATTTGGCTGACTGTTGTTGGTATATTGGTGTGGACTCAGGCAATTGTATTTTTTACAGTTGGTTAAAAACCATACGCTGCTGGTAAATTTATCAGATTTGGAAGGTATTAATTCACCAGGATTAGTGAAGAAAAAATTGAAAAATTAACATTTATTAAAAGATTACATGTGGCCAATTGCTAAATCTTCTGTTTTAGAGACAGGTTACATAATAAACATTTGCAAAGGAATACAAGTTACTGTACTAATGTCAGAGTTCTAATGTGCAGAGTTTGTGTTTCTATGTTTTTCTAATAACTGATTTAATAATGTGATCATTTAAAGTCCAGGAAGCTCATTTCAACTTTGAAGGCATGCATTTGCACCTGATGCATCAGAACTGCATTAGGTGAAAAAGATGCTTGGGCAGTTTGTTTCCACATTTGATTAATCAATCTTCACAGCAGTATTCTCCCTGTGTGTATCGAACCATGACATCAATACTGCGATAGTGTCTTTGAAGCTATAATTTACACAGTTCATTAATGATGATATTAACACCAGTTAACAGAAGGGAGATCAACATTTCATCATGAAAAATCTTGTGTTTTGTCTCAATTTTTCTACTTTTGCTAAATGTATATCATCTGTATGTTATATACAGAAATGTGTAATACTTGTGTTTGAGCTCAACTACTTTCAGTTTCCAACAAAGCCTAAAATTAATGGAGAATATAAAGCTTATGATTATTGAAATATTGAGAAATATAACATAATACATGCACAGTCACACTGGATACTTTCCTCCCCTTTTCTCAGTATGAATATTGTTAGTAATGTAACCACTTTTACTTCAAAAGTTAGCAAAAATGAATGCATGCTATTTTTTTCTTTTGTTGTTGTTCAGTTTCCCTGAACCTCACATCAAAAGGAATCATGACAACTCCTAATAACATATAAAAAACAATTCAGATATAGATCTGATGTTGTGGTTCTTTTTATTATGCCCAAATTTACCATTTATTTATTTATTTATTGTATATTTTCTATTATTTGGAGGGTCCAACAAGGGGTTTGCTTTTTGTGAGAGGAACTGGGGAGACGAAAATTGTACAATTTCCTTAGATTTAGCATGCAATAACTTTCCCACTCATGAGTCCTGGCTGTAGATCTCACAACAAGCTTTCCACTAGGTCAACGACAAAAGTATACAACCAGCAACTATAATATTAAAAAAGCAGAAAAACAAACTATCTCCACCAAATGGCAAGATTTTTTTTTTTCTATCTCAAAATTAATACCAAAACAAATAAAAGAAGTTTGTTTGTTACCAGTGTGACCAGTTTTGCTCAGTTTGTTGTCAAAGCCATAGTGACAATGATTGCACCATGACATAATTTCTTTTGTACTGAAAGCACTCAGATAGTTGCAGAACAAAAGCAGAATCCTTTGGAAGAGAGCATGGGATCCTGCACATTCTGCAGCATCACAACCTTTTGGACACCCTTGCGTGACTCAGGACAATTGGTAAAAGAAGCTGCTTCTGAGTGTGCTACTGTGGTGGCATAACTAATTTGTTCAACTTGTTCTGGTCGTGAACTGACATACAGAAGAACATATTGTTATATATGTGTCAATGAGTGTCAAGTCTCAGTCATACATATTTATTTTTTTAAGTAATAGCAACCCTGGTGTTATGTGACTTTCCTGTGAAGGAACAACATAAATCACACTAATCTTCCTCCACTTGGAATCTGATTTGTTTCTTTTAACGTGAAAGTAATGAAAGTTTTGGAAAAGTGCAAAGCACTAAAACAAGTTAGGTTGCAATGTTCTGTCAAGCAAGATGATTTGATTATTTCTTTTTCATGTACTAAGAACCAGAACAGTCTCTTCAAGTATAAAAGACACACTTTTCTGGTAGTAAGATAGATCTAAAAAAAGTTTTTCAGTTTGATTAGCATCTGTCAGATTTTGATTTTTCTCTCTTTCATTGTTCCTCATTTGTTTTTCACATTGGTAGCACAAAGAGCAGATTTTACTGGAACCTTAGATATTTTCATATTTGTAAAGTCCATCCCAACACATGAACCAAACATCCACATGCTACTAACTTAAAGGGTCTGAAAATGTAAAATCATCTTTTTGAGCTTTACAGCATGTTATAATGTTATTCCATCATCAAAAACATGTTTACTTATTTATTTTTTTTAATTCTCCCACAGCAACCATTCAATAATACTGCCCCTTTAAACTTTGCTTCAATATCAACAGTTTTTCTTCAGTCCCAAAAGGGGAAAAGCATGTTTTATGTATTTACATACTTGGATTTCTTTTTCATTTGCAGATTTTATAAAAATACAAAGCAGACGTAGAATGTTTTATCATTATAAAGTGTCTTGATTTTAGTTTGTGGAATATTTGAGTAAGAGAGTAAATAAAAAGAGATTAAAAATGTCTGGGAGCATCAGTATCATTTAAAGAGTATTGATAGTTGCTAGGCTATTCTGATTTACTCAGCCTACTTTCAGCAAACATAACCGTCCTTGTTAATGTTCCTGCAAGAAAAAAAAAAAAAGATATCCCTTTTGGTAATATTAAATTCCTACGCAGACACAGGGCATGGAACCTGAAGGAAATGAAATAAGAACCATATTTGTTGAATCATACTGAGTAGTCTCTCGACAATTAATTATTATAGTACATGAAAAAATGGAACCCGTTTTGCATACTGTTGCTAACTAAATGGAAGGTTATGTCAGTTTTACTCCATCACAAATGATGGATTAAATACATTTTGGTGTCAAAGAGGAACACAAAATGCAGCATAAATATGCACCTCAAAATTCAATATAATACAAATTACAACTAAGATAACCTTTTCAATTAAGAGGTTTTTTAAATTAATTTAAGCAGTGCATTTTATTTTGCTTTTTTAAACATATTTGTGGTACTAACATTTAGGCTAATGTTATTTTGACACCAATTAGTAGTACCTTGTGGTGTTTGGTTAACAACCCAATGCATACAGCATTGCCTTTTAGCCAAGGTGAGAAAAGGCCACATGTTAGAAAGACTGAATGCATGAGGTGTTATAAAAGCTTTTCATAAAATGATGCTTGAGTACAGACTTCTGCTTTGAGTGATAATACTACCCAACATAATGTACTACATTAATTCAAGCTATAATGGGATGAATTATTTTAGCTTGTTTTTGTAGAAATTGTGCTAAATTTTAAAACAGTTTTTGTTAATTTTATAAACTTTATCTACTCTACATTGCAAAAGTTGGCGAGTACAGAGAACATGAAAACTCTCCTCACTGAGGCAATGTTAATCAGGAATCTTCTTTTCCTGAGATAGTAGTGCTAATCAATGCACCAACATTATTCTTTCTGAAAACCAGTGAATCAGCATCTTTTAATCTCAGTTAGATCAACTTGTGTCCAAAGCCTGATTAGCGGCTTCAGTCCAATACTCATTATTTCCCTGCAGTATCTGTTGTGGGAACAGGATGTGAATTTGGTGACTTTTTTCCCCCTTCTTTACTTACTCTTACTTACAATCAGTATTCTAGAAATTGTACAATTTCCTTAGATTTAGCATGCAAATCCCATGGATTATTGTTATTATTATTATTATTATTATTATTATTATTATTATTATTTTATTATTATTATTATTATTATTATTATTATTATTATTATTTTTACATGGAGAAAAAGAGTAAACTAGGGAAAATTATCTCTTAATATTTTGACATGAAACTCAGAAAGATGTCTGGGTTTTTAGTATATTGCAACATACTCTGCTTGAATGTGGTTATAGAAATGTAAGGTTAAGGGGTTAGCTGGCAGAATGGCTTGGTAGAGGTTTAGAGATTTGAAAAGAATAAAAATGTGTATGTTCAAAGATATGATGAAAGAAAAATGGGTTTTCTTGCTTCAAGAAATGATAACATAATGATATACATAATGCATTTGTGGATAAAAACATGTTATATAAGAACTTTTTTTTTTATCCAAGAAGGTTTAGAACAACAAGACAGTAAGTGGCGTGTGGGTTTTGTCTAAATCAAAGCTTCTGATCGGTGGGTTGTGGGAGGAGAGGAAGTTGCATTTGTGAATGACAAATCAAAACCTACTTGAGCTTAGCTGTGGGGATTTTTTCATCTGTAACCTCACATAATGTCAACAATTTATGCGCATTTCATGGTGATTATTCCTTATTATGGTAAGACGCTCAACAGGTTGAACCAGAGTGCATCATGGCTGCAAGTTTCAAGCTGATGTAATGCTTGACTCAGATGGAAGGCACAGGTCTCCCAAGGACACACTTGTTGATAACCAAGCCAAGACGTGGTCCAGCACAGTCATCAAAACTGGTCCGCACAGCTTCTCATGCATGAGCTTCTAATTAGCCCAAATAAATGAGTGGAAGTCTTTCAGCGTGGAAATGGACTACTACAGGTACAATACACTCTAAACCCTATTAAATCTGGAATGGAAATAATTTATCATGGTTATTGTGTGTGACCTCCACCTTTTGTATGAGCTGCTTAATATTCTACCTGTGCTTCATAGCTTGAAATCTGCCATGTAATATCCTCTCAGTGCTCAATTTTTATTCTTAAGAAGCTCCTACGTTCACAAGATTAACCTTGAAATATAGAACAGTGCACAGAGTGAAACTGTAGAAAAAGATGATTGTATTGCCACATATTTCTACATTTTTTACCAATATCAAAAGTGGTTAATGTTATGAAATGAAGTGCATGCCCTACTTTGCAACACTGAGGTGAATCTGAAATAAATATGAGTAGAAACCATTTCAATTACTAGGCTGAAGATGTTTAACTCACTGTTTTCTAAAGCAATTCAGGTAACAGGCAATGTGAAAACTTGTGAGAAAAGTTAAATACACTCCCGTACCTTGTTAATTTTGACTATCAATTTTAAAAACATCTGTGTAAACACAAAGGTTGTGACAGAGTCAAAGGCATGTATGATTTGTGTGAGAAAGAAAAACACAAAAAATTTGAAAGTATCTTGTTTTGACCCATCAATTTGGAGATTTTTTTAACCCATTTTTACAAAATTTAAGGAAACATGCATAATAGCTGATAATGTTACCAAAGGTGGACATCCCAGCAAGATCATACCACGATCTGACCTGTGGGGGAAAAAATAAAAATAATAAAAATAAATAAAAAAGAACTCTGAGAATAACCTCAAAGTTTGTCAGTGTCAGAGTGCTTATAAAATATTTACATAACTGAACAAGTAAAAGTTAAAAATTGATTTTTGAACGGCACTCATTCTTGGAGAGTATTAGCTTTAAAATACAAGAGACTCTGGAACAACCACAAGTGAAAAGAAGATGCTCCATCATCATCTTTAGAGCAAGGTTTGGTGAAAAGTGAAAAGGATTTAAGTAACTTATACCACCTTTAAAGAACAGTGGGGAGTAATTGATTATTTCAGCTTGCTTTAGCACTGTGAGACCCAGGCATCTTGCAGATATTGAATCTTCAATGAACTCCTCTGCACACCAAAGTAAGAGAAATAGACCATATGTCCGAGTACTGAAGTTTAAGAGAAACTAGGTCACTCAGCAGGACAAGGATCCATTGCACACCAGCAAACCTACAACAATTGGGTTAAATCCGACATCAGGGTGTCGCAATGCTGCAAAGTCTTTGTCTTAATGTGACTGATTGATGAATGCATACATTACTTCCAAGGAACCCACACTGGATTTCAGAAGTAGTTGAACACTGAAATGGAATGCAGTGTTTTATTAACATGATTGAATTGAAATGGCTGTAATTGACTTTGAATCTGTCAATATAGTTGGACAAAATAAATTATTTTCCCTAGATCAGTTGTATACCTTTACCTTTACAGTGTCTTGAGAAAATGTTTGATGAGATAAGAACTGTAGTAATAAATAGAATTTATGGATTTGAAGGTTTGGAAATAAAGAACAGAAAAATGTTATTACCAAAGATGGTTCTGTGCACTGCAAACCAGGAGTTTAAATGCATTCAAAATATCAAAAAAATAAAAAAAAATTATATATATATATATATATATATATAATATATATATATATATATATATATATATATATATATATATATATATATTTTTTTTTTTTTTTGTTGGAAGATATTGAATCTTTTCAATATATATATATTGAAAAAATATATATATATATATATATATATATATATATATATATATATATATATATATATATATATATATATATATATATATATATATATATATTTTTTTTTTTTTTTTTTTTTTTTTTTTTAAGACATAAATAAGGCATGGTCAACATTACACATAGAAGCTTAAATATAGGCCTACACATGCAACACCACCTAATTGTGCAGGTTGTATCTTTATCACTAAATCTTTACACACATCATGGTTTCAACATGATCACTTCCAATCTCGTCCCATCAAATTGGTAAAGTCTTTGATTGGTTTCCCATCCAAAGCCTGATAGTAGCATTATCAAAAATGTTCAGCATGGCATTCCTGTTTTTTTCCATCCACACTACATCTCCATTATAGTACTAATACTAACCTGTTCTTGTGTCTTCCTTGAACTCAGTTGGGACTTTTGTTGTCACTCATTTATAACCTGTACTGTTTCCCCCTAAAATGCTGGACTGCATCTTTACAAAAATCTAGGAGGCAGAATGAAATGAATGGGAAGGTGTTTTGTTGTGAGCACAACAAGCTCCAAACAAAGCAGAAAAATGCCTTTCACCAATAGCTGAAGAAGCATGGTCGCTGAAATCATATCACTCCCACATCTCCCTCGCTTGATTTTAGCCACACCCGCTCTTTTCCGCTACCAAGTCAGTCTGTGTCCCTGTGTTATTTAAAGCCAGAGATTCTCTCTCTCGCCAAGCCAGTGTTTGCATCTGTCTCTCGCTACTTGTGTGTCGGCGTGTGTATGCGTGTAGAGGGGGAATGTGAAAGTGCGCTAAAAAAGCCAGGCAGCCAGTGGGAGAGCTAGAGAGCGAAGAGAGAGACACAGGGGAAAGGCAAAAAGCATCTGAGAAGGGAGCAGGAACGGGAGTGTGAGACAGCTATGAAATTCATCCAGGCTATTTGCTTACTGCTTCTCTTTCCAGCTTTGACCCTCAACAGCAGGTAAGACACAAAATAAGTGTTTTATTCATTTTTTGTTTGTTGCAGTCTTGAGCTGATTGTGTCTCGGAAACAAACAGAGAAATGGTTCAAAGCACGCGTTTTGAAAATCTTGATCACTAACCTGAGTGTCCGTTTAGTCTTGCCATTTATTAAGTCGTCATGTTTTCCTGGAAAAGGCTTTCTATGTGCTAAGCATGTTGGATGCTGAAAGACTTTGAAGGAGGAAGGCAGGGGCTTATCTGTTCAACTGGGTTGTTATCTTTCTCAGTTCGGGGCAGACTGAGAGACAGTTGTCCTTTTGTGTGGGTGATTCATTGGATTTTCCTCCTGACCCATCCAGTATAGCGGTGACATCGCTTATTAATGGGACACTTTTTGCTGCTTTGTGGTCAGGGTGGAAGTTAAAGTGACGGGAAGTGTGCGAGAAAGGGACAAGGCTACTTGTGTTGCAGTGCATGATAAAGAAGCAGGTGCCTGTGCGTGTTTTTCTGTACTTATCTGCAATATCAGGGGCTGGAAACGGAGCAACGGGAGGTATGTGGAAGAGCAGTGAAGTATACAGATAAGCCCAGGAGCCGAGGAAGTTTTAATGATTAGTTGAATCATTGATAAAAATCCGCAGATTTCTCTGTCAGTGCTCCACACCGCTGTCTTAATGAGAGCTGCGCGAAGAAACCGAGGCTCTGACTACACAGCATTTGGTCAATTCCAGGAAGGCATGCGTTCTGAAACTTGTTCTTTTTTGATTTTCAACTCATTCATTGAAACATTTTTTTTTTTTTTTTTTTGTTAGATCTTATTTTAAAACGACTAAACTACAGCTGCTTAGAATTGCACACAGTTAGAGAACAATGGCTTTGAAGTCGAGAATTCCTGCTTTGGAATTTACCCGAAAGGAAAAACATCCTCATTGTTCCGGATCGATGTTAGATACAATGAAAGACATAAAACAAAAGAACTATTCTCTGAGCATCATAAGTTACAGCGCGGGGAAAAGCTATATCTGATATATGTCAATACCTTTTGGGGTTCACTGATGATTCATGAGTCACATAACTACCGGCTGCATTGAAGTGTTATCCTCTAGCTGTTTGCATTCTGCAAATTAAGCACCCACAACTACTCCTTCAAGAGACAAATTTGCGTATGTAACCTGGAGGGTTAATAGTTCAAAACATGCAGTTTTCTCCTACTATTATGAGATGACCCACCCACATTAAAGCTTTTGTCTCGTTTTGAATAATTAAAACAGACTTTGTCTCTCAAGCCTTGATTGTAAATACTCTGTGTGCCATCATCATCTTTCGAGGTACTAATTGGAGAGGGATTACACTGGTAAATTGGTCGGTCAGCACAGATTGTTTGTTACCTCTTCAGGGAGGATGTCATGAAAAGTAATTACCAGACCACACAGATATAATCAGTGTTTTATTACGTAGTTTGTTTCCTAACTCAACATAAAAAAAAATAATAATAATCAGTGCAGAATTTTGAATGTTTGCTAAAGGCGTAGTATCCAGGTAATTTAATTTCTTAGTATTGAGTTCTTGAAATGTATTTATTTTTGAAAAAATAAATAAATTACAAAGTGTCAGGTGAAAAAGAGATTAGTACTGCCACAATTGTGTTTTTGTATTGTTTTACGGAAGCACAATGATATGGACAGATAATTCTGCAGTGCATCCAGAAAATCTTACAGTACTTTACTTTTTCCCAATTTATTGTGTAACTGACTCATTCCAAAATTGCATTAAATGATTCTTTGTCCTCAAGATTGTATAGACAAAACCCCACTCTGACAATGTGGAAAAAAGTTTTTGAATTTTACAAATTTATTGAAACACATTTAGTTAAGTATTCACAGTCTTTGCAATGAAGCTCAAAACTGAGCTGCTTCCACTAATTACCCTTAAGATGTTTTGCCAGCTTAAATAAGAGTCCACCTGTGGTAAATTTAGTTTATCTAACTTGATAATGAAATGCACACACTTGTCTACGAAAAAAAAAAAACTATCTTGTCAGATTAGACAAGGTTTAAATGTCAGGCGTCCTGCTAGAAGAACAGTGAAGTATGGTGGTGCTAGCTTCATGCTATAGGGATGATTTGCAGCAGCAGGAACTGACAGACCTGTCAAGATAGAGGGAAAGATAAATGCAGCAATGCATAGAGATAACCTGGATGAAAACTTGATCCAGAGCTTCTTGACGATTCATTTTTCAGCAGGACAATGACCCAAAACACATGGCCAATCTCAATTGATGTAGAACCACTCTTTGTTGTCAAGCCAAAGTTCAGAACCTGAATCTGATTGAATATTAAAAGAAAATCTAAAAATGACTGCACAGACACCTATCATCACAATTAACGGAGTTTGAGGAATATTGTAAAGAATAACGTAAAACTTCCTAACAATACATATGCTAAGCTTGTGGCATCATATTAAAAAACTTGAGACTGTAATTTCGTTTAAAGGTGGATCAGCAAGGCACTGAGCAAAGGCTGTGACTACTTGCATAAATGTGATTTCTTGATTTTTTTTTATTTTTAATAAATTTGTAAAAATCTTGAAAAAACATTTTCCCATTGTCATAATCGAATATTTGTATGTAGAAGGATGCAACATAAAATTTGACAAAATATAAGCACTGGTGAATAATTTACGGATACTGTTTTGTGAAATTTTAAGCAGGATCGGGGGTGATCGGTGATAAATAATGACAAGACGCTGCTCTGCTGGAATAAATGTGTCCTTTTGTTCTGCCACAGATTACAGCAAATTCATTCACACAACAAACAATACGCAATGGAGAGTCGACAGTTCAGGGAAGAGCTGCAGCAACACGTACACTACTCCGACACTACTCTGACTCTAACTCAACAATGGGACTTTTCTGCTTTTTATACTCATTACCAAAACAACCTCGAATGAAAGAAGGGAATGGCCATTTCCCCTCTTCCAGACGGGTTAGCCAATCAGAATGTTACTTCCCTACCCAATTCAATCAACATACAGAACAAGTTCCAATTGGCCTCCTGTGGTCCATGTCTGGACCCCCGTGGTCCATGGGCTCCAGAGGCCATGAGCATTCCTTGATTCAAACATACAGCACTCAACTTTTTAAAATGTGTTGAAAATGTATAAAATGAGACAATTTATCAAAGAACAGAAAATTAAACATACAATTTATCAAAGAACATAGAAGATTCGTATATCACTATAAAATGAGCATGAAACGTACAATTTATCAAAGAACATAGAAAATTCTCATATCAGATACTCTGTACGAATAGCTGTCCATGCTATGCGCTTCCATAAAAACAGGAACTGTAGCAAAGAGAAGCATATACATGAGCATTACTAACAGTGTAAAGACCTTCCCTCTGGCTGTGATTGGTTGTTTATGACTGGGAGTGCTGTATTTCTGTAGATCGCAGAAGGACCACAATGCGGAAGCAGAATAACCCGTCTTTTTCCACAAATTATGTGTCTCAAATTATTTCATCAGGACATTTCAACAAATATATAAAAACATCTTTAGAAAAGTTCCTTAATGCAGGTTCGAAATTGAATTTTTTGCCTGCTTGAGTCAAGTGTAGTTGAAATATAGCCTAACTATATAAAGCATATTGAACAACACCAAAGCCCACTCTTGCAGCATAGAAGATAGTTTATGGATTTCAAGTAATGCTTATACATGAGAGGATAGAAAATCAATGGACAGATTCTGCCATTGATATGCCATTGTTATATTACCATATTATCTCTATTGTCGTTTTTTAATTAAATTGTCAGCACAAATGAGCTGACATGAGTTTTAAAATGATCCACTTTAAGGTCTCTTATTGTAATATTACACTTATTGATATGCACATTGAAATATTCCATATATTAGGAATCCCAAAATTATTTTATTAGCAAGCTGAATATCCCACTCTGGAGTTTGATTAAACAAAATTGAAAGTAGTCTTTTCTGACAGATTTCTGTCTGCCAAAGTCTTCAGACAGTGTTTCTTGTTTCTTGTTTTCAGGGTATTAATTAAATTCTTAAGACTGAATTTGTTTGTGATCTAAAACATACCTAAAGCCTTTCTTGTGCTGATTGTTTTCTCAGGCGCCTGCCATGTGTTTTGTTCTCACTCCGGGGGTCATGGACCCAAACCATGCTCATTATCTGTGACATCCTTATGTTTTGCTGTAATGGTATTACAGAGGACAAACTTGACTGAGAGGTGTTTCTGCGGCAGGGAAATGATTTGTAGCTTCAGTCGTCTCGTCTTCAGATTGCTTTTCTACGCCTGTCTTGATTTACGGTCATCTTATCTGCAGCACGTAAGACAATCCATGTTGTATGTTGCAGTCAACCTTCACTGTTTGACCTCATAACATTGCCTTAAGGAATGACAATTATTGAAAACAGAATCTATATATATTTGGCAGAATGAATTACAATGTCTGCAAGTAACATATGAGATTTTAAAATTTAGACCCAGGATTTATTTGTTATTGATAAAATTGTTAATTCATTCTATCTCTAAAATTAATGCTCACTTATAATATTGACTTATGATGGATAAGACATCACAAATGTCTTTTTTTATTATTATTTTAGTTTTTTTTATTAATTCTTTAATATCTGACTTGTGGAGTGAGTTGGTTACACAGGCCATGCTATTTGGTAAATAGCCATGTGTCTCTGCAGTAATTAATTTGTCCTTAGACTGAAGACAAGGCTGCATCGACATGAGCCCCCTGAGATATGACCGTCCACTGTTTGGTAAGGATTGGAAGGCTAAAACAGCAACTCTGCTCTTTTGCTTTTCTCCCCGTCTTCTCTCACCTTTAGGATCAAACAGGTCCTCCTTTTTACACTTTCAAATATTCCCTTTAAGGTATTTCTTGAACATATTTGACACATTGACTTGACACACTTTTGATGTCTGTTAGGTTAGCAGACTCTTCTTGGAAATGGTGATTTCTGGTTGGATCCCTGAAAAGTCAAATATTTATGAATGCTTTGGACATTAATTAAAAAGACTTCTGTTAGACAATTAAATCAGGTTGCTTTAGTAATTTATAAGTCTGTACATTTGTCTGTTTTTATGTACTTGTGTCGCAAGCAAATTTCTCCATTGTTACTTCTTTGTGCAGGATTCATAGAGAATGTCTTTGTGTATAACGCCTCAAATACTAGGCTGAAAACACAAACAACAGCAGCTTTGAGCAACTGTGAGCTTTCTTGATACTAATACTGATACTGAGTTTGCAAATCACATACATCAAATGTGACAGAAAATGATTAACAGTACTAATAAAATGGAAACTAGCCAACATTTTCTTTCTGGGTAGATTTTCCATTTACCTAAGTAAGAACAGATTACAGGGATCAATTTATTTAGATTATATTAAATTCAAAAGTCTGTAACCTTCAAAAGACTTTGAACTCAGCATCTAACTTTGTATTAATATGAATTGAAAGTCCTCCTGGTGCACTTTAGCGCTTTCTCAAAACCGACCACTGTAGAAATTTCATAGCAACTGCAAAGGTGGCAGTGATCAACACAGGTTTGCAACACCACACTTTGATTTGTCTTGTTTCAACTCAGCCATCAGATTCTTAGAAAAGTACAGATGAAGTACTTGGAGAGCTAAACTATGTCTGTTATGAATTTAGTGTCAGAGCGCAGTGACATTTCTAGTTCAAGTCAGCAACTTATATTTATGCTGCCATTTGTCTCACTTTGAATTGAAAGCGGGTAAGCTCCATCATCTAAACAAACTCATTTTTTTATATTTTTGTGTAAACATTTGTGCATGTCACAGGCTGGTGGAAAATGGGTAAGTGTCATAAGTGGCCAACAAATGTGGGAGAATGGCCATTTGCTTGATCACAGAGAACGTTTTCTGATGAATAGCTGTGAGCGTGACTTAACTCATGCATCACAGTACATTTCTGTGTATCAAAGTGATTTACATGTACCAATTTAACTGCATTCCAATTTTGCTATATTATTAGACAGTGTCTATTGCACAACCACAATCAAAAACACAACCTTCGGGAGTGGGGTCATCAAGATGAGACAAAATGATATTTGTTCAGGCTGGGAATGTCCGCAGCTCAAATCAGATGGAGAATGATAATTAAAATTCAAAGGACGAGGCGTAATGGTCACACCATGGCAACCACACCACCTCGTGACAGTAATGAAGTGGGCCACAAAAACAGAACCTTGGGTGGCTCCAACAAATGAGAAAGTAATTAAAAGGACCAAGATCAGTGCTGGGTGAAAAGTAGCCATGTGTTTTATATTCAAGGCCACATAGTAGATTATGTGTTCTGTGAAGACTTTGGAAATTGAAACTGTACAACATAGATTACATTTACGATAACACTTGGCTAGCACCATTGTCAATGCTGATACAAGCTGAAGTGGAAAATGATGCATCACTGAGTTCTACCGAATAGAGGGTTTTCTTTTCAGTATTGCTTGTTTTTTTTTTCCCTGTAAAATAACCTTTTGAGTTACCCTGTAATATTTCTTTTTATTTTGCACATCATTTAGTTGCTGTTTTTGTTCACCTGTTTTGACCTTTTGACTACACTAGCAATGTAGTCAAATGGTCAAAACAGGAGATCAAAAACAGCATCAGCCATCAGTTCCAGTTCTAAAAAATAACAGTTAATACAGGGCATCTCAAAAAGGTGACTTTAAAAAAAAGAAAGAAAAAAAAACAGAAAACCCTCCATCTAGTGATGCAATTAGTGACATACAGCTATTTAAGCAGGAAATGCTGGGTCGGCCTCTCCCATACACCTGCTTCATCTGTCGCATCTAAAAAGAAAAAAAACAATTGTGAGTAAAAAATAAAAACAAATGATTAACCAGAAATGTACCTTCAAACAAAAGAAACATTCATATTCATCCAATGACCCAGAAGTTTGGTCTTTAAGTAAAGTACATACATAAATGTAGACTGCCAACATCCAGGACAGTGAGCGAGGCAAAGTTGTAATAGCAATGTTTAAATTAAAGTATTATGATCAACTATAGAGATTAAATGAATCAGAAATAAGAATAAGTGACAATACAAACTGAACCACTTCGTGGTGGACCAGACAATACAAACCTCGGAACACGTATTGAACAAACAAGATGAAGGTGTGCCTATCAATTTAAGAAAAACCACGTGACCGATACAGTTCCTATGTTGTTTGGTTGTGAACGTGCGAAATTGGACTTATGAGGGAGAAACTGTATCAACACGTTTGCAGGCTTTGTCGGATGGAGATACCTTGTGTTCTTTGCTTTGCGTTGGTTTTTGTTGTACTTGAATATCGACATGGATCAACCAGGGAAGAGAAAGTTTTCACTATGTGGTATCAATTTGAGCTTATCTTAAAGAAAAAGGTAAATTATTATTTCTTATTTTCACTTTTGATCCTCTTTCTTTCGGCTTATTCCAATTCCTTTCTATAGAATATTTAAATTAGTTTACGTGGAATGACTTTTATTTATATTGTAGGTGAAACATAGAATTTGTTCCCACGTGCTGTCTTACTGCAACCAGAACACTTCCACAATGCTGAGGCATCACCGTGCCTGTCATGAGGGGGATGAACTAGTTAATACTTCCATGATGTTTCCAGAAAGCAGGCGATTGAACTGAACCTTCAACGCGACCATCTGCTCCCAGTTTAAGGTTGTCATGATTGTTTGTGTTTATTTATATTTTAATGTTCTTGGAAATCACTCCATGTAATCACAATGAATTAGTAACAGATGCATTTTATTTTTTATTCAATGACAACCTGTGGCAGCAGCTGAACATGGAAGTTGGAAGAGATCAAGGCCAAGTCAAAAGTCACCACCAATGCCATTATTGAGGAACAAAGATGCATCTCCAAAGCGAACACACCAAGATCACAGGATCCACCACAGTACTGGGAAATGTAAAGACTACTCTACCTTATACAAACTTGGAATTAAATTTTTATGTACTGCACTAAAAAGGTAAATTATTCTTATTTTCACTTTTGATCCTATTTCTTTCGGCTTATTCCAATTCCTTTCTATAGAATATTTAAATTAGTTTACGTGGAATGAATTCACATGAGTTCACAGTGTCCTGTGAAGGGTCTTCTCAAAACCTGGAGAAATTGTTTGTAAATGGTGCAATCACCTTGGCCCAAAGCTGTTACAGCAACTGATGTTTCTAAATAAAAACATGTGGATGAAACTTATTCACTCTGTATCCAGTCTTTATTGAATTTGCATGGCAATGACTTTTTAAATCCAGCAGATATCACTGCAAGTGACCCAGCAACACGGTTTCAACATACTGACAGTTTGGGAAACGTGCCATACACCCAATGAGGCCTCATCTGCTCATCACTAGAACCACTTTGTCAGTGTTCTTTTGAAATTTCTTTTCGAGACCAAATCACTTTGAAGTTATTTTTGTGAAGGATATTTTTTAATGTCCAAATTCATCATTTCGCAATAGCCTTAGTCAACATTGTTTGTTTCTTATCCTGAGCTGTTTGAAGTCTATGTATAAATATGCCCAGGAGTCATCAAAAGAATTCTTTATAGCTCTATTATAAAAGTGAATAAAAAGAAATGTTTCGTGTAAGTGTACATCCTTTTTCCAAATGGGATCCTAGCTAAAACCAAAACAACTTGAATTGGTCTTTTTTCTCAGTTCTAGTATGTCTTGACATTTATTCAGTAATTATTTGAATAACTTTTGAAAGGAATGTAAGTTGCTTTTTTGAAGAAATTACAATATTCTGTGTGCTGAATTATGATTTGGGAAAGTGCTCTCTAACACATTGGTCCAAAATCTCCCAAAAGTGCTGACTTAGGTTAATAATGTAATTGCCATAGCCAATGATTTACATCCATTCAATACACTTTAAGCCATTAAATTACTGCTCCTACCCACTAAATTGGGGGCATCACTGTCACAGAGAAGACAAACCCCATCAGGACAGAAATGCTTCATAAGAGGATAAAGGTGATCATTTAGACGAACGTAAGTACTAATTTTCTGTGACCTGTTCCTGTACAGGACGTCACTAGATAACCTCACAGTCAGGGTTCATGTATTAAAGCTGCTCTCTTTGTGATCAACACTCGTGGACTTGACCACTCAGGAATATAGAGGAGCATGGTTCACCTGACCATGTGACTTTTTCTAGATCTCTTGAGACCATTGCCCAGGTTTTTGTACCACTGAACATTCAAAAGTACATTCGCTTTTGTAATGAGGGGTTTAAGCACTGCAGCACATTTGTTTTATTTATTTTTGTTTCATTTTTTTTACATCCCTTCAGGTATTTGTCGACATATTGTGCTTTCTGTTTGACTGACCATGTCCTGCTTCAATTTTCCATTCACCAGAGTTCTCCTTAATAATTGTGAGGCTATGTATGTTTTATTCTACTTATTTAAATTTTTTCTAATTAAAATGGCCTGCCTGCTTGAGATATACTTTGCTTCATTAAAGCTGATTGAAGTTTTATAAAGTACTGCCCTGTATAATGTGAGGCTATTTTTTTAATCATAACTCTCTTTTGTAGTTTTGAAGTCTTCACACAGTTCTCATATAAATTCAAGGGATATACAAGTTATTTTCTTTTTGAAAGTTAAATTCAGATATATTTAAAGCAAGCTAAAACAGCATACAGCAGTGCAATATTTAATCATCAGAAATGAAACTCTAAGTAGTTTTTCTCTTGAGAAATTGATTCTAGATAAGGAAGGGAAAAAAAATCATTAATGTAAAATGAAACTTTTCATTATCACAAAAGTGTAATTCACATTAAAGATGTATGTCTCAGAAGACATTTGTTATTGCACTTTTAAATATTAAGCATCTTTGGAAGACAATCTACTGCTATCTTGTGTATGTATTTACATTTTTAACTGGGCTTAAAGATCCTTAAATCACAATAACACTCTTCTCTATCACCACCCACCTTAAAATACACCTGACCTTTCATTTATAACATTTCACACAGTCTATACAAAATGAGGAGATTGCAAAAGGTGGATGTCAAAGAAAGATTAAAAAAAAGCTTGCAAACACAACCAAATAGGAATGACAGAAAAATGATTTATTAGGCAATGACAGAAATTGTTTTACTGGCAAATTAAAAAGGCCAGTGATTCTATAATTTTTCAGTTAAGTGGATTTTTGAATATAGAATTAGTAAAACTGTGGCATATTGAAGGTTCAAACTTTTAACTCTTGCAAAATAAAATCTTTATTGATGTTAAAAGTATCACATCAATGTGCATATAATTTTGCATCAATGACTTTTGTTACTGGTTTGAGGAGTTTGAGCTTGGCAGTTTATAGAGATCTTACTTTTTAGTTGTTATTCTATATTGTTCATTTTTGCCATTTGATGCACTGCCACAGAAATATTGATCATGTTGTGGAAGCTATACAAGTCTTAATCACTGCATACTCAAGAACTTGATTTTGTCAGCACAGATATTAGTCACAGCTGTAATTGGCAGACAGCTAATTACTCAGTCCTTGTAAACATGTTGCTTGTGTTGTTTAAGTGATGAGTTGTTAGTAGCCCAGGCTTTTGTTATACAGTGAAATGCAAGATGTATAAGCATAATAAACAAACGCCGTGCACCATTCTTTGTCATGGTAACTTTGCATACAAAATGTCAGTATTCATTGTGGGGATTGTTGTGGAATGGCTTTGCTGCTCTCAGCCAAATAAGCCTGGGAGCATGTCGTTTCTTGGTAGCACTGAGAGAGATGTGACATTCCTGAATGGGCTTGAACTAAAGTGCATGATCAATACATTTTATTAAAAAAAAAACATAAATATAAATATATATATATATATATATATATATATATATATATATATATATATATATATATATATATATATATATATATATATATATATATATATATATATATATATATTCGTTTGCAGAAAAGTTTCAGTGGATGTTTTTGAGCAGTTATGTGCTGTACAAACATAAGGCAGTGTACTTTTGTGAAATGGAATACAAATAATACAAGGTTTTAATTTGTTTTACAATCTAAATAGGTTTTGTAATCATTTGTATTTAGCCTACCTGAGTCAGTATTTTGTAGAACCACTTCTTATAGCAGCAGGTCTTTTGGGGTATGTCTCTCCCAGATCTGTACATGTTTTCAGTCATTCTTTGCTAAACATGTCTAAGCTTAAACTCAGACTTTTTAGATTGCCAGAAATTGTGAAATTGTTGATATTCAGTTCTTACCACAAATTCCTAATTGGATTTAGGACTCAGCTTTGACTGAGCCATTCAACACATAATTTAAATGTGCTTTTAACCATTTATTGCCCTTTTAAGTCTAAAGATTTTGCAGCTTCTTACAGTTCCTCTTTCAGAACAGGCCTGAGTTTATCTCCATCCACCAGTACATCAGCTCTGACAGGCACTATCACTGGTGAAGAAAAGTATTACCATAGCAGAATACTGCAACATGGTGGTGTGTACATGTCGCATGTTCATTATTTTTTATGAAAGTCAAAAATAGATATGCCAACGTGGTTGCAAAGTGACCTAGTACAACCCGCCCCCCAAAAAACTAGAGATATTAACACTATTGAAAGCTACGTGTTGAATTCTAATCTTCAAATGTAGTAAGCTAGAATAAATTATCAGAACATATAATATAAATATCAGCTTAATAGCAACACATCAATAGCAAGTAATATTAAGGAAACATACAAAATTTGAATTAATTTGTATTCATGCTTGCACACCAACATACTGCCCTTCACAGTGTGATCCTCCACATCCCTTCAGTGGATTTTTTGTTAGCTCTATTGGTTATGCAAGACTAGATTAACTATGCAACAGTTATAAAGGTAGAAATAATTTTTAATCACATTACTCATCCCAGTTTTCCTGAGCTTTCATGGGATTCCTTTCTTAATCAGGGAATACTTGAACAATAATTAAGCTGAATCACCAATCTGCATATTCTCTTGATTTCATCCTTTTCCACAGTGTAATGGGCCATAATTGGTTGAGGACAGATTGAAGTGAAATTCCCAGAAGCTTGATTACTGGAACTTTGGAGATATCAGAGAATATAGATGATTAGTTTTGATGTCATCCTAACACTAACCCCAACCCATTGCTAAGTTATTTCATTCACTTATCATTTTATTTATGCTGCAGTTTCTTCTAGCAGTAAATATTTTTATGTTTTTCTTTTATTCGCCAAGTTGAGATTTTATGTAAGATCTATATGCATGGAGATGTAAATACATGTAGATCAGATCTACATACATGTCTTTTAACCAGCAAAGAGTTGAATGCTTTTGAAATTAAATGTGTTTTATATTCACAGAAAATGTTCAAATGAGTTTGAACCTTTGCAGAATGTGAAAACGTAAAAAAAATAATAAAAAAAAACACCTTAATTATAATAACTATGTAATAACATTCTATAAATGTAACATATCTATTCCAGCTGAAGCACTGGGCACCATGCCAGCAACACCTGTGCATAAAAATGTTGCCTTAGTTAAACATCTGTGATACAAATTCAGGTTCAGAAACTCTATCGATATTCTTTTTTTTTTTCTTTTTTGAGAGCAAAACCTTTATATAGTACATAATTATTTCACACAGTACAATTTACAAAATATATACCTTGTTTGAAAGAACATCTTGCATACAAGCAGGTAAAAGCACACTGTTTTGTCAAAAACTGTTGAAAAGTATCACTCTTCTTTTTTCCCAAGCCAAAACATTTCTTTTCTGTATTTATTTGCCAGTCTCTTCTCTTAAGGTTACAGGATGTTGAATAATCCTTGCTATAGAAACAGTTTGTTCCATTGAAACTGTTCATCCTTCTTAATAAAGCACTTGTACACTTGTATTGGGTCTTACAAAAAACTTGCAGATTTACAAGTAACTTCAACTGAAAAAAAAGTTTCAGTCAAAACCATATGTCATTTGATCCTAACCTTGATATTTCTCTCAAAAGTCATCAGTATACGGTATACGCTTTTTCTCTTTCAGTAGGTAGATGTTAAAGATTTCATATGCAGTTAATCACTTCAAATGTTACTGGCTTGACATTAGTTTTCTAGCCAACCATTAAGTGGTGCCTGGTCACACAAAATGAAAAAAAAAAAAAAATTCTGATTTTGTGACATTGTGATAGTTAACTAAAAGTGGTAGGAGGGATTAACTTATTACTTATTCATTTTGGATTCCCATCTGAATCCTGCTTTAGGAATTACTCCTGAAAAAGGTATTAGTTTTGGTCAGTCACCTAGAAGATACATCTTCACTTTAATTGTTGTGGATTATTCAAAGTTTTGTTGGGAGAACTGTTATTAATAGGTTTTAGCATTTAGAAATTTAAAATTTGGTGCAGTACAAGGCTGTAAATGTGCAGCTTTTGTGCAGATATAATGTCTTTGAGTAATTGAGGCCTGATCACTGCTGAATGTATACAGAATGGGTGGAAGTCTTAGCTGCCTGAATTTGTTTTTAAACTCTTTGCAGCTTTGCATTCTATTTCATAAAACACCTCTTATCTGGGACCCGTTTACCTAATTACTCCACTTTACCTAAGAAAAAAGAACATTTCTGTACTGCACACTGGCATGTTGCACATTCTAATACTGTGTCTGGCAGATCTGTGCTGTCAGTGTTCAAGGAGAAGCCAAATAAGCAGATGTTCATGAGATGAAATTGATTTCTAAAGCCACAACATAAAGCTTCCAAACTGCTTCTGTGTTTTTCATTTCCTGTCTTTTATTAACCCCTCTGCATTTCCTCTCTGCTAAGTAAACTGTACAGTATATCAAATTAAGCTTCCATGTACCATTTTTCAAGAAACATATCTGCTTCTTTGGGTGAAGGATACATAATCTGAATCCTTTATCGGGCACCAGTACACCTCCTCAAAGACGCCTGTGTGTGGATCCTGTTATTGTTATCTAATCATTTCCTGAGCATATTCTGGTGTCAGGATCCATCTTGGGTGACAAGCGCCGGTTCCATATGAGTCCCCAATCTCCCTGTTGTTCCACTGTTTTGCCATGACACCTAACTGATAAGTGTGTTGTTCAGTGTGTGCCTAAGAAGGGATGAGTTTCAGCAGTGACAGTTGGCATTTAATACAGAGAAGTCATTCAGTATTGCCCACTGTGGCAGTTTATCTTATAAATGGTTTTTGTTTCATATTTTCATGCCTGCAGACCTTGGTAGTTGATGGCACAGAGGAGACCCCTGCTTATTCGCAGTAAAAGAAAATAGTGTCTTGAGGAAAGGCAAAGTGTCAGAGACGTGATTAATTCATAGGCTTTGGTCAAAGAAGACAATTTATATAATTTGTCACTTCAAAAATATGCAAAATTGAAATAACAGCTATCCAGCAGAACTGTGGAAAACTAATTTAATTAAGTCAAACATGGAATTTGCATTTTCAAAATATGCATGTCTAAGCAATTTTTCTTGATAAGAAAGTCTATATTGCCCTCCAGTCCTCTACCTGCATCCATCAAGAATGTGCACAACAATAAAATCACATTTTCATCCTACTAGACATTACTATAACGTATAGTGAAATATTGTTGGAACAACAATCTTTGCATGCAGTGTCAGTGGGATATCCAATAGACTGTGAAGTAATTTATATCTGTACCTCATTATACTAAAATAACAGGGAAATATTAAACATGGCGAACTACATAGACTTTATTCATTTTTTGTTAGAAACTCACTATTATACCCTATACTTGTTTGTTCAATTGTAGAGTATTTTTAATAGTGGTTATGGCTAATGATAAAACATAACATCAATTTTGATATTTGTAAGAAAACAGTATATGTGGTGCACACTTCAAGATTAACAAACCATATTACTTAGCCTTGCCATTCCCTTCCTATGCAATTCTGTTCAATTCTAATGTTCCTTCATCACACTCTTTGGGATTTCACCCAATGAAATCAATTTATCCAGCTGAATTTCAAACCTCAAGAAAAAGTTCTGAATGATGATGCTGATTTTCTGCACTGTGTTACAATTGTTCTCTGTCTGTAAGCAATTGTTTCTCAATTGCCAACCATCCAGATCCTCTGCGGGAGGCAAAGAATGGTTTTTACTAGGCTAAGTATTTTTTTCAGAAGTGAAGAATTTTAAATGTATTCATATATTATGTATTTTTGCATAGTTTTAAAGATCCAGACAGACACTTATAAAAGTTTATTAGAAACAACAACAACCTAAATAACCCAACCAAGAAAATAGGATGAAAATAGGACAAGTACAGGACTGGTAATGAAGAGATTGTTATGGATTCTTATTTACGTAGAAATGTACTTCTTACCAAATATTTTGCGACATAAGGTAATCTTTCTGTTAAATGACTGCTGGGTTGCCTAAGCACATATTTCTTTTTGCAGAAATTTGTATAATCTCTTTTTAGTTGTTTTTGTGTGAAACACTCACATCATGTTTTTAAATTTCAAATTAACAGCAAATTTGCCAACTGGCAATTATAGTGTTTGTGCCTAAAAATCTGTCACAGCAGTGGTTTTGGTGGGTTGTGTGGGCCAACAGCTTTGTTTTGATGGTTTCCTTTAATTTATACACATATTTAAAGGATTTGAAAGTGAGAACCTCTAACTCTGCCACTGTCATTTACTGGGGTTATGGTAGGCACATGGAAATCAGGCAAAGAAAAAGCATGGTGAGAAACTGCACATTTAACAAAACACATACAACACTGGCAAAAAAAAAAAAAAAAAAGCCGTGGTCACACATACATATATAAATTCCCTTCTCACCCACCGTGGGTGGTTCTTATCCCTCTGAGCTCGGGTCCTCTACCAGAGGCCTGGGAGCCTGAGGGTCCTGCGCAGTATCTTGGCTGTGCCAAGGACTGCACATTTCTGGACTGAGATGTCTGATGTTGTTCCTGGGATCTGTTGTAGCCACTGCTCCAGTTTGGGGGTTACTGCCCCGAGGGCCCCGATGACCACAGGCACCACTGTGGTCTTCACCTTCCAGGCCCTCTCCAGTTCTTCCCTGAGGCCCTGGTATTTCTCCAGTTTCTCGTGCTCCTTTTTCCTGATGTTGCAATCGCTTGGTATTGCTACATCTACCACAATGGCTTTCCTCTGTTGTTTATCCACTACGACAATGTCTGGTTGGTTCGCCATTACCATTTTGTCTGTCTGGATCTGGAAGTCCCACAGGATCTTAGCTCTGGCGTTCTCCACCACCTTTGGGGGTGTTTCCCACTTTGATCTCGGGGTTTCCAATCCATATTCTGCACAGATGTTTCTGTACGCTATGCCTGCCACTTGGTTATGTCGTTCCATGTATGCTTTCCCTGCCAGTATCTTGCACCCTACTGTGATGTGGTGGACTCTCTCTCTCTCTCTCTCTCTCTCTCTCTCTCTCTCTCTCTCTCTATCTATCTATCTATCTATCTATCTATCTCTATATATATATATATATATATATATATATATATATATATATATATATATATATATATATTAAATGTGTGTGTGTATCAGATGTGTTTGACTTGTCTTCGGTTTTGGTTTGTACCTGTCCTATTAATTTATTTGGATTTTAATACTAAGTAGCTTTGAATAAGGAATGTAAATGTCCTGTGGCACTGATAATTTCTGAGCAGCAAGCAGTAATCTTTCAATGATGCTTTCAGCACTAAGAGGCTTTTGGTACTTTCCAATCAATTTCCTTTGTCAGGACTACTTTTTGGCTACAGATGTAAACTCAGTCATGCAGTCCCCCTCTCTAGCTGATTGCATCTCTCTGATCAATCTGTGCCTGTCTGACTCTTTAGTTCTGAAAAAGTGCCAAGAGGTCTGTGTTGCAGAATGTGCCGATAGAGGGCCAAAGAGCAAAGAGTAAACCTTTGTTGCAAATGTGTCCTTTCTTCGTTTGTCCGTGCGTGTGTGTAAGCATTGAACCTCACCGCTGGGCACAGAGAGGGCAGCGAGAGGGTGTTATGTTGCTGAAGTCCACCACCCCCGTTTGACTGTCTGTCAGATGTCTTGCTTGGCTGAACTCCACACAGCAATGGTGTTGACAAAATGACAGGAGGGTGGCACACTCCAGTGAATGTCAATTTGGCTGCGAAGCGCCGTTTTCCCAGAAGCACTGAAGCTCATATAAACAAAACATATAAAGAAAAGCTGTCGTTTGGAAGAAAATACAAACTCGGGTGTAATGGATATGTATATGAAACACACAGCTGCATAGCAACATATATTATTGTTTGTTTTATCTGGAGAAAAACATTTTGAATGAAATTATAACCTTCGAGCTCCAGTAAGCTGCCATGTGGAATTGTGTTGCTTGCAACGTAGTTAAAATGTGCACTAAAGTACTAATTCAGTCTAAAAACGTTTACACAGACCTGAGTTTTTGGCGGCACTTACTTTCCTGACCCAGCTCTTTGGATTAGAGGAGCATTCTACTTTGACTCTAATCTTATAATCTG